>NC_056736.1:658981099-659216099 GCF_019279795.1 Protopterus annectens | reverse complement strand
GCCTACCCAAGATTGATAAACATTACCTAAGTTCAGACCTATAGTTGCTGGTGCAGGTTGGGCAACGGAAGGAATGTCCATTTATTTGGATCAACAGTTGAAGCAGCAAATATTGGCATATGAACATATTCTGATAGATACGGCACATTTCTTGCATGATCTTTATACATTTGTACAGGCTTATAACAAACCATTTGACTTGCTCCTGGTGACGTTAGACGTAGAATCGTTGTTTACTAGTATTCCTAATGATAAAGGTTTATTTATATTGAAAGGGCTCCTAGAAACAGATGGTGGGATGGACACTTTAAAAGCAGATTTTTTATGTTTTTTATTAGAATTGGTATTGGAGAATAATCTGTTTTTATATCAGGACAAGCTATACCAACAAAAAAGGGGCGTAGCAATGGGAACAAGCTGCGCAAACGCCTATGCAAACCTAATAATGGTAGCATGGGAGAAACAATATTTATTAAACCATCAAAAGATATTGTTTCACCGGCGTTTTGTGGATGATCTTTTTCTGCTCTGGCAGGGTAGTGTTCCAGATCTAGAAGACTTTTTAACACAGATAAATATGACAAGTGATTTCTTGAAGTTTACAATGGAGAATTCAAATACTTCCATTAATTACCTAGATGTCAATATAAGTATTGTTCAAGGCACTATTGTTACTAATGTTTACAGGAAACCTTGTTATTGTCCGAATTATTTACATCGTAGCATTATGCACAATCCGACTGTTTTTAATAATATAATTAAAGGACAAGCCTTTAGACTTTCTAGGCTCTGTTGTAATGATAAAACGTTAACCAGTGAATTGTCTAGATTAAGATCTGATTTTATATCTAGAGGTTATGAAAGTAATGATATAGATGCCATTTGTAAACAAGTAGTTGCACAAAGGAATACGCAGGCTAAACCATATTTTTCCAATCAAAGGGTGAATAAAAATCAACGAATTATTAGTAGGAAACAGGACCTTAGTATAATTATTCCTTATGGTAATAACATCCATAAGGTAAAGGAAGTGATAGGAAAATGCTGGAACATCTTGATGGTGGATGAAAAAACGAAGGAGTTGTTAGGCGACAATCCTAGTTTTGTATATAAAAATAACAAGACATTAAAACAACAATTTTGTTATCGAAACTTAATGAGCTTGGATCCAGGTATGGGGCTGGCAATAAGATTTGATGGTACCAGAAGGTGCAATAATTGTAAGCAGTGTATTTATGTGGATGAGTCTAGGTATTATAGACATCCTGAAACGAGGCGGCTATGGGAGCTCAAAGTGAATGGTTCGTGTAGTTCAAAGAATTTAGTATATATAGCCCATTGTACACAGTGTTTTAAATTCTATGTGGGCAAAACGAATCGTACGCTGAAAGAACGCATTAGGGACCATTACTATAGTGTAGCAAGGAACGAAGAATATAATGCGTTAGCACGACATATTAGTAAAGAAGGTCCAACCCACATTTTTCACTTTCAGATCTTACATATCCAACATACCAACTTAAGACTAGGGAACATCACAAATGACACTGAATGTATAGAGTTGGAATGGATATTTAGGCTAGGTGCGCATAGGGGCTATGGCCTAAATGATATGATATCCATGAAACCTATTTTGAGAGCAAGAAAGTTGAGATAATATTATATATATAGGTTTTATTAAATTGTTAGGATTTTTAATTATTTATATATAATTTATGTAATAGTGTAATGAAGTTTTTATATGGGCATTTTTATGATATGGCACTTTAAATGGATTCATTAATTATTCAATTAAGGTTTTGAATCTTAGTTAAATATAACCAATTTGGTGGTTGTAACTGTTACGTCTGATGAAGCGGTTGAATCCGTGAAAGCGCTTACGTTTGTTTGTTGTTCTGAATAAAGCTTTTAACATTATAAGCTTTTCGATTTATCTGTGGATTAATCAACATAGAAGAACTTGATTTTCCTGTTGAATGAACCTTTATTTTTGCTTGCTGCAGCTGAAGGGTTTTTTCGATATATTTTCTGGGTATTACGTGTGTGACAACATTTTCCATGGAGGCTTTGGCAGCGGCAGCAGCAGGACCAGTTATGGATATGAATGCAACGAGTTTGAATGCTAATATGAGACTATGTGGTCTCTTATCAATTAACACTAACCCTTTGCTGAATATGGATGTGAGTAGTCTTGATAATATACAAGAAGCGACAAATGTTAACAAACATGACATCCTGTTACTCAAGAGAAATCTTGAGAATGATATTTATAAATTCAAGCGTTTGCTGTGTCAGCGCTTCCATTTGGAAGCATGTCTTAAACTGAACATAGTACCGAGGGGTTTAAGGGTTTTAAATATGCCCACCTATGGTACTACTTACACAGACCTACTTGTTGAATGGCAGAAAATCAACTTAAATACTAGTAAAGCTTATATGAACCTATTGGTTGAGTTTTTTCAACCGATAGAGAATACTCTACGAGCGGAGATTATGAGGCAGCAAAATGAACTGTTTGAAGTTAATGGTGATGGTCCAACTGAGATCTATATGCAGGAAACGGTAGAAAGAGTGAACCGCTATGAAGCAAAATTACTTGATTATAAGAGAAAGAAAATAGCGAGAGATCTCAATGACTTCTCAAAACAGCAAGTTTTCGTGTGGCCGAGGGATGAGGTCATCAATGTGAGACGCAATTCGACAACTTATGCGCAACGGTTACAAGGAGGCCAACGAAGGAAAGACCAGGTCGGTGTAGTAACACACCAAGCTCAAACGAAGAAGGGAGATACTTGT
Organism: Protopterus annectens; assembly: GCF_019279795.1. Lineage (NCBI taxonomy): Eukaryota > Metazoa > Chordata > Ceratodontiformes > Protopteridae > Protopterus > Protopterus annectens. The sequence goes on along the minus strand of NC_056736.1, from coordinate 659,213,303 downwards.
GAAAGAGATTTAACTGAAAATAATTGTGTTGATACCAATAGTGCTGTCAGTCGAGGAGCAACAGGTATTGATGTGCCTTTACCTGTTGAAGCAAGTAACCCCATACAGCCTATCCCTTTGGAGATGTCGGCTAACGATAACAACATGTTGAGAGGTAATGGGGATGTGAGGAGAAAAACTCTGCCCTAAGAGCATTTTTCCTCGGCGTTTCCTTTTTCCATACGAGCAGGGTGCAAGGGTTCAGTGGAAGTAGAAGTCACAAGGGGACAGAAGCGCAAGGAAGCGCCGCAGCAGTTGCAAACCATCAAAAAAATGTGGACACCAAAGACTTAGTGTGGAATATTTCTTCCTACACCCTCACAGATGCTGAAAAGGACATTTTGAGTAAAGGTTTGGGTTTTATACCTACCGCTAGTATTGATATAAGTGATTGTTTAATATCTATCCAACTGTTTGCTAGAAGATTAGCTTTAAAGTTATCTCTAGGTTCTAATGTTAATGTAGCACCTGTTTTAAGAAGAAAGAGTGATTTTTTGCCTACATTACCTATGAATATTGAATTATTTATTAAAGCAGTTGAGAATGAAGTATACAAGGATTGTAGCTTTAATACAAGACTTTTAGAGTCTAATATTAGTAAGCTGGAGATGAAGGCTATTACTGAATTGAAAAATAATCAAAGCATAGCAATAAGGCCAGCGGACAAAGGAGGGCCAACTGTGATTATGGATTCCTCTTATTATATTAATACTATGCGAGAGATGTTAAATAGTGAAGCCTATGAAGAAATAGCGTTTGAAGAAGTCTATTGTGTGTTAGATAATATAGATAGAGCACTTGTTGAATGTTTGAATTTACATGTTATAACTAAGGACCTATACGATTATTTCACTGTTGAATTTCCGGTTATTCCACAATTACATGGCCTACCCACGATTCATAAACATCCGACATTACCTAAGTTCAGACCTATAGTTGCTGGTGCAGGTTGGGCAACGGAAGGAATGTCCATTTATTTGGATCAACAGTTGAAGCAGCAAATATTGGCATATGAACATATTCTGATAGATACGGCACATTTCTTGCATGATCTTTATACATTTGTACAGGCTTATAACAAACCATTTGACTTGCTCCGGGTGACGTTAGACGTAGAATCGTTGTTTACTAGTATTCCTAATGATAAAGGTTTATTTATATTGAAAGGGCTCCTAGAAACAGATGGTGGGATGGACACTTTAAAAGCAGATTTTTTATGTTTTTTATTAGAATTGGTATTGGAGAATAATCTGTTTTTATATCAGGACAAGCTATACCGACAAAAAAGGGGCGTAGCAATGGGAACAAGCTGCACAAACGCCTATGCAAACCTAATAATGGTAGCATGGGAGAAACAATATTTATTAAACCATCAAAAGATATTGTTTCACCGGCGTTTTGTGGATGATCTTTTTCTGCTCTGGCAGGGTAGTGTTCCAGATCTAGAAGACTTTTTAACAGATAAATATGACAAGTGATTTCTTGAAGTTTACAATGGAGAATTCAAATACTTCCATTAATTACCTAGATGTCAATATAAGTATTGTTCAAGGCACTATTGTTACTAATGTTTACAGGAAACCTTGTTATTGTCCGAATTATTTACATCGTAGCAGTATGCACAATCCGACTGTTTTTAATAATATAATTAAAGGACAAGCCTTTAGACTTTCTAGGCTCTGTTGTAATGATAAAACGTTAACCAGTGAATTGTCTAGATTAAGATCTGATTTTATATCTAGAGGTTATGAAAGTAATGATATAGATGCCATTTGTAAACAAGTAGTTGCACAAAGGAATACGCAGGCTAAACCATATTTTTCCAATCAAAGGGTGAATAAAAATCAACGAATTATTAGTAGGAAACAGGACCTTAGTATAATTATTCCTTATGGTAATAACATCCATAAGGTAAAGGAAGTGATAGGAAAATGCTGGAACATCTTGATGGTGGATGAAAAAACGAAGGAGTTGTTAGGCGACAATCCTAGTTTTGTATTTAAAAATAACAAGACATTAAAACAACAATTTTGTTATCGAAACTTAATGAGCTTGGATCCAGGTATGGGGTTGGCAATAAGATTTGATGGTACCAGAAGGTGCAATAATTGTAAGCAGTGTATTTATGTGGATGAGTCTAGGTATTATAGACATCCTGAAACGAGGCGGCTATGGGAGCTCAAAGTGAATGGTTCGTGTAGTTCAAAGAATTTAGTATATATAACCCATTGTACACAGTGTTTTAAATTCTATGTGGGCAAAACGAATCGTACGCTGAAAGAACGCATTAGGGACCATTACTATAGTGTAGCAAGGAACAAAGAATATAATGCGTTAGCACGACATATTAGTAAAGAAGGTCCAACCCACATTTTTCACTTTCAGATCTTACATATCCAACATACCAACTTAAGACTAGGGAACATCACAAATGACACTGAATGTATAGAGTTGGAATGGATATTTAGGCTAGGTGCGCATAGGGGCTATGGCCTAAATGATATGATATCCATGAAACCTATTTTGAGAGCAAGAAAGTTGAGATAATATTATATATATAGGTTTTATTAAATTGTTAGGATTTTTAATTATTTATATATAATTTATGTAATAGTGTAATGAAGTTTTTATATGGGCATTTTTATGATATGGCACTTTAAATGGATTCATTAATTATTCAATTAAGGTTTTGAATCTTAGTTAAATATAACCAATTTGGTGGTTGTAACTGTTACGTCTGATGAAGCGGTTGAATCCGTGAAAGCGCTTACGTTTGTTTGTTGTTCTGAATAAAGCTTTTAACATTATAAGCTTTTCGATTTATCTGTGGATTAATCAACATAGAAGAACTTGATTTTCCTGTTGAATGAACCTTTATTTTTGCTTGCTGCAGCTGAAGGGTTTTTTCGATATATTTTCTGGGTATTACGTGTGTGACAATATATATTTTATATATATATATATATATATATATATATATATTTTATATATATATATATATATATATATATATATATATATATATATATATATAAATATCTTCTTCTTCTTTCGGCTTTTCCCGGTTAGGGGTCGCCACAGCAGATCACCTGACGCTCATGATTGCAGTGGAGTTTTACAGTGTCAGGTTGCCAGCCCGGTGCCCAACCTTCCACGGAAGGCACAAACATGCACACACACATGCTTAGGGCCAATTGAGGGAATCCAATCCACCTACAGCATGTCTTTGGGATGTGGGAGGAAGCCAGAGCATCAGGAGGAAACCCACATGACCACAGGGAGGACATTTAGACTCCACATAGAAGGCACCTCAGCTGAAGATCAAACCGGAGAACCTCTTGCTGTGAGGTGGCAACGCTAAAAGCTGCACCACCGTGGCTGCCCAGATATATATATATATATATATATATATATATATATATATATATATATATATATATATATGTATATATATATATATTTAGGGTGCATTCAAACATCAAGTCCACACTCTCTAACTCTCCTTCCTCCACAGCTGCACTGTTCTGCCTTGCTACAACACAGACAGGTGTCACATGTGGACACAGCTTAACATTAGGGGGGGTATATAGAGGGATAGATTGCAGGTAAGCCTATTACACACCTATGGCATTTGTGCATTCTACATTACACATTAACATGACTGCCCTGCATGTGGTGGGGTCTATCATAATGGCAGTTCTTCCACCACCAGCTGTTTGCCACACTAATATACATGTTTTAAGGTACATAACACACACTATAATGCCTTACATCTTGTCTGTCAGTGCTGATCTGCACAGTTGACAGGTATGGCCCACTGCCCACAGGGACAGACGCTATTGTCCATAGCAGTTATTCAGCAGGATATCATTACAACTCCTGATGGCACATATAAATCTTTCCACATCATCTATCCCATTATTATAGACCAAGTACTACATTCAATTACATGCATATATGTTTCATATACCTGTTGTAGGATTGTCCTCTCTTCTGAGTACACTTTTATGTGTCTCCTTAGTTATGTAGGGTTGTTTGTAGGTTTAGTTGATTTGATTTCTCTCTATTTCTCTCTATTTCTCTCTCTCTCTCTCTCTCTCTCTCTCTCTCTCTCTCTCCACTACAGGGATTAAGCTGCTTTGAATAGATTGCAATATGGATTTTGTAGGTGATGCACATGATCAGGTGATGGTCTCTCACCAATCAATGTTCACTACTTACTACTTGCATTCAGCCAACTGTGTAGTACTTCCAATTACCACTGCCATGGCAACCCACTCCTATAAATTACTACATTGTGTGGGCATTGTCCCTTTACCTTTCCTGTATGGAAAACATCCTTCCTGTGTGTGTGGGCAGCAGTGTAACAGTCAGCACGTAGCAATACCTCTTACAACAGGACATGCAGACACAGGCCAACTACATATTTGTATAAGGTTGCAGACCTATGGACAGTGTCAGTAGTGCTGTTATATGCATTGTATACTGCTAGTTTTACAGGGTTTGTGTGTACATACTAGTTTAGCATGGATTGCAGTCTGTCTGCATATTTCTCAACTGTGGGCGTATCCACATCTTGCCCAGATGATTGGCTGTTATGTTTTGTCTGTTCACCACACAGGTCTTGTCTCAGATATATCAGTGGCATTCTGTCTGTTGAGTGCTATCAGTACATGGCTACATCCATTTGTGTTTCTGACTTCATATTCCTGAATAAGGGTATGTTGCAAACAATCCTGTAACACCAGCAACTTTCACAGTGCATAACAACAATATTGCAAATATGGCCCTGTGTTCCAGCCTCTGTCCTCCACCTATATACCAGGCTTTGTCCATATGTCATGCAGTAGGAGGTAATTAGGTAGTGACCCATCATTATGTCATGCTGGCATTCCTGCCATCATTCCAGTGATGTTGTGGACCCCCACACATATTGTTGGGTAGGGTCCATATATATGTGGGCTACAGCTGGACAAAACATGCATGTCCTTGTACAGTCCAGAGGTCAGTGTATGTAACACTGTTATATTCCCTTGTAAGTCATTCTATGAGGGAGGGGTATGCACCATTTATAACCTAGGCTGTTACAACATGTGAGGGATATCAGTAGTAAGACACCTTAAGGTATATGGTTGTAAATTTTCATACATTTCACCATGGGAGCATTGGTGGGCTAGTGCTTACTATCTTACAGACAGTTTTGTTTGTCAGTGTGATAGTGATGTTTTAAGGTAAGCATTGTTATGTAACATACATTTTCATTGTGACAACTTAATACTTTTCACCCTAGGGGTTGAGTACAGAGTGTAATTGGAAGCTTCTGAACTACATCTGCATTAATTAGTGTTAATTGATTTTTATCTTCCGGGCCAGTATTTCTTTACTGTTGTATTACTTGAAGGCCTTGGCCTGGACAGCAACATATGTTCTGCTTTCAGATTACTGCATAAAATGTGTTGCTTGAGAGTTGCATTACTCAGTATGTATTTCAAACACCTAACTGCTATATGAAATGACATATACAACTGAAATAGTGCACAAATAAAAATGTCTTATGTATGCAAACCTGTGTGTGGTGTCATATCCTTTGACCTCTCTATGGGTATATATTTCATGCAATAATTGTCTTTTGTATGAGAGAATCAAACAGTGTCCATTTTAAAAGGTGGCAACTGTAGGAATACTGGCTGTTTGATATGCTGTCCACCCTCTAAATATGTATCTTCCTGTACATCTCTATACATAGTAATATATGTATATGTGTATATAAATATATATCTATATATATATATATATATATATATATATATATATATATATATATATGTGTGTGTGTGTGTGTGTGTGTGTGTGTATATAGCATTGCAATGTCAAGTCAAGTCAAGTCAAGTCAAAATTTATTTATATAGCACCTTACAGACAATAAATGCCACCAAAGTGCTTTACAAAACAATAATCAAAAAAACAATAAATAACATAAAAAATTAAAAATTAACTAAAAATAACAAATAACATAAAACAAAACAACATTAACAATCATTTCACCTCATTAAAGGCCAATTCATAAAAATAAGTTTTAAGGTTTTGCTTAAAAATTGTCACAGAAGAAGACTGTCGAATATATAATGGAAGCTCATTCCAAAGTTTTGGAGCTGCAACTGAAAAAGCTCTATCACCCCTCATCTTTAGTCGTACCCGGGGAACCACAAGTAGAGACAGATCTTCTGACCGAAGTGTCCGATTGGGAACATAAGCATGGAGCATATCTGCCAAATATACTGGCGCTAGACCATTTAAAGCTTTAAAGGCCAATAACAAAATTTTAAAACGAACCCTGAAAAAGACAGGTAACCAATGTAATGCCGTCAATACAGGCATTCGTTTGCCCTCCAAGAATTTCCCAGCAGCATTTTGAACAAGCTGCAAACGGGCTAAAGCACCTTGGCTCACTCCAAATAAAATAGAATTACAATAATCGAGCCGTGAGGTTATAAATGCATGTACAACAACTTCAAGATCAATGTTTACTGCTTCCACGTTGTACATTCCCTATGGTAAACAGAATGTTCTGCATGATATCTTATTGATTTCCTGACATCATACAGGTGAGATGGATTACTGTTAAGTTCTTGTGGCTATGTTGTGTAGGGTCCTGGGTATGAGACTTGCAAGTGTTCTTATTGTGTTGCAAGGCAGATCTGTTCAGCTGTGGAGGAGGGGATGATATCAATAATTTATGTATTTGTTGTGTTCTTTTATATATATATATATATATATATATATATATATATATATACATATCTGCCTTTCTCGAACCCAGGACCCTGCACACCATAGCCAAAGTGATTTACCACTAAGCCATGTCAGATATAAATAACTCTGATGTTTTCTCAAACATATCATCCAGCACAGTCATTCAGCAGAAGACAAAATGTATTTATATATGTAGATGTGTGTGTATATGTGTGTATATATATATATATATATATATATATATATATATATATATATATATACACACACAGACATCTTTTTACATATGTATATATATATATATATATATATATATATATATATATATATATATATATATATATATATATATATATATATATATAGATATAGATACACATATATATATATATATATATATATATATATATATATATATATATATATATATATATATATATATATCTACATATATAAATACATTTCCTCTACTGTTGAATGACTGTGCTGGATGATATGTTTGAGAAAACATCATATTTATTTATATCTGACATGGCTTAGTGGTAAATCGCTTTGGCTATGGTATGCAGGGTCCTGGGTTTGAGAAGGGCAGATTATTTTGTTGCTGGGCAGAACAAGGACTGTTGGATACAGAGTGATTAAGGCACTTTTAAGCAGTTGTAAGCGGGTTTGTGTGGGTTTGAGCAATGGTAAGCAATGCTAACTACCAGGTAAATATGCTTACAGAGAGTTAGCCTCAAAATTGCTTATTCTGTGTAAACATTGCTTACCTCTGAGCAAACAGCCTTAAACCCGCTTACTACTGCTTAAAAGTGCTTACTCCTGCTTACCCACACACTAATTTCTTTAAAAAACAAGAAAAAGGGGTGATAGGAAAGAGGTGAGAAATGCTTAGCATTGCTTATTTTTTAATTTTACACACTATTTGCTGTATGGCATTGATTTATCATTCATTACATATCATAAATTTGTTTAGTATCCCTGATTCATGTGTAAGTATACTGTATGGGGCACTTGTGTTTATCGGGGGATTTCAGCACTTTATTACAATGACACCTCACATCTGGACTTAATGCAGTACTCCAGTTCACAAATAAATGTTATTTAGTATGTTATACACAAAATAATTGTTTATGACTTGCTTTCACATGTAAAATGAAAATTTGCTATAGTGAGGATCGAACCAGGAATGACTGTTCATAAAGCATACGCTCTAACCACTACACTATAGCAGTACTGTTTCTAGTGAATGAATCTTGCTATGTAATGTCTTGTGCTGTTTAAGCTGGGTTATGCGTAGCTTAGCAACGGGCACACCTATGCAGCTATGGTTAAACATTATCACTTTTATAAAAAAAAAATCTTGTAGTGTTCTTTTATCTATACCCTTCACAAATATTCCTGCTGCTGCTACATCTGTTATTTTGTTAGCTTTCTGCTTCATGGTGGGCGTACCTCTCAACCTCTTGGAGTGCAAACTCTGGACAAACCCTGAAATGATGGGGGAACAAATGGAGTGACAGATTTAACATATTGCTGTGGATTTCTGCATGCATCTTTACATTTTACAGCTATCCTGATGTGTTTGAGGTGCTATGAGCATTCTCACTCATTTCAATTTCTGAATGGCAATTCTTGAGTGCAGGTGGTTGTATATTGTGAGAGCTCTGCTCTCAGACACACCCCCTGCACTCATCCATGGCTCTGTGTTAGTTTAGGAGCACAGGCAGCGTGCCTTCATAAATATACATAGTGCGCTGCCGTGATGCACTTAAATGGTCGTTTCCATGCAGGAATAACTTAATCCTGCATGGAGGATTAGTGAATCCTGGGGAATGTTTATACTGAAGTATGGTACATTAGCCCTGATGGCATTAATGCTGAATGCAATCGGAAAGTTTTAATCTAGCTTTTATGTCATGTGATTTTGGAATTGTTTAAGTGCTTAATTGATTTTAGTATATAAATTTGAGTACCAGTTTCTATTTTGTATTCTCCTTGGAAGGCTATTACAGATGCACTAGAGGTTTTAATAAATTCTTGAACTAGTGGTGGATCCTGGTTTTCTTCAATCATTATTTGTCGTTTGCTAAGTTATTTCATATATAAATGTTTCCAGAAGTGTCTGTTGTTGTATATAATTACTTTTAAAGCCCCCTTTCATTGATACTCAAGAAACATAGTCTGCCACTGACATTTGGATCAGCAAAGTCTTGTTTCTTTTGTTGATTGCTCACAATGTCCTTTTTCCATATTCTTTTTTAGTTTTGCTGCTGCTTAAACATATGGGGCTCCTGCAGATACAAGATGACTTCATCACTACTTGCTGTATATTTGTTAGAAGTGTGCATTCACAGAGAGGCTTCTAATAAATTCTCAAGACACTAGTGCTTACATCTGGTGAATATTTACTTACCAACTGCTGTCTTATGTAAACAAAATGCATATCTGGCTTATATTTGCATGCACCACTGTATTTTAGGGTTAATGTTTATTGAATAACCTGACTCAACAGTAACCAGGAGCTTGCCTTGCTGTAAGGGTTGCTGATTATTTTTTTTAGGGTTTGCATCACACAGGAGTGGGTCTCGGATTGCTTTCTTTACCATTGGTTGAGCCCTCCTTTCCTTGAAACCCCTCACTCTCTTCCAATTCCTCTTATTAAAGCCCAACATAGCTATTAAAGATCATAGGTGCCATTTTTAAACATCTATGTGCAGCAGTCTGACCCCTCAGCATGGTTACTCTACATGTAAGTCTTCTTTTGTAGTATTGTTGCTATAATTAGTCTTTTTTCTTTGCATTTTTCTTGATATTGTGGACAGTGTGAAGCAGTTACTGGCTCTTTTTTCAAAAACTCTTTTTTTTTAAACTTGTACTATCCATGATGTGTAATTTTGATGACATCACGATAGATTTTATCTACAAGAACACTGCTTTCCATTGTATATATACACATGGATGTAGAGCATTCCTATACTGCAGCATCTACATGCTTGTTTATTAGTCATACCTAAGCTGCTTCACTTAAAAGCCTGTTATTCATTTATGCATATTTCACTGTATGTATTACTTCATCCTTGTTTCCTGAAACTAAAATTAGTTGAACGGTTTGAAAATAATAATGTGTAATGAGCTTGAATTGTGAATGCTATTTATCTATAACCTGCTTATTTCTTCTACTGTGCTAAAACTACCATAGATTTTATTCATGATGGCCATTAATGGTGGCTTCATCATATATTTAGCTTTCTGGCTGTTCACAGAAGCTACACTATATTTGGATAGTGCTACAACTAAAATATTTTGAAGCTAGAATGAATTAGAACTGCTTTCTTTTTTTCTCTCTCTCCTAACAGAAATGTGTTCTTTAGTCTACTGTTTCTTAGTATTTAACGACTCCTCTCCCTCTATGCATACTGCAATCTAACATACTCTATCTAATCTTTCTGTTAGTAATCCATACTGACTATCACTTGAACCGCAATACACAAGAAACGGTTCAATTGCATGAATGCTCCTCTGATAGCCTTTAAAGGGCAGAACTGCAACTAATGTCTGATCTTTCCTGACAATCCCTGTTTAGGTTAGAATTCACCTCTGATATTACTTGAGTCAATATAGTGTACATCACCAGAAGCTACAGTTGTCCATTTATGTCCTCTTAATATTTGTTGCTATTTTATTATTATTCCTCTAGGTATACATACCCTCCATGGTATTACGTAAACCTATAAGTGTGCAACCATATACTTTTAATATAAACTTAGCCACACTTAAGGGAAAATGTGCAGCCATTCCTGTTACCTTACCCTGCTCCTTATAAGTTAGACTACTCTAAATCTATTAAGTGCTCCAGAACTAAGTAGCTCTCTTAAAGTTAATTGAATATTCTGACTCAACAGTAACCAAGAACTTGCCTTGCTGTAAGGGTAACTGATTTTTTTTAGGCTTTGCATCACACAGGAGTGGGTCTACCCACTCCGTTTGCCCTCGCTATGCTTGGGCTCACTCCGCTCCCCTACCCTATCCCCATTCCCACTGCCCACATGTTCTAAATTTATACTTTATCCATCTCGACCACTCCTTCCTGCCACTCCCTATTCTCACCCAATCCCTCCATTTAGCTCTCTCTTCCTCCCTACATTTGACAGCTCCCACAAATTGGCCTCGCTCTACCTCCCTACTCTCTACTATATAATTATTTTATCTCAAAACTACTAGTCACCCTCCCCATCCATACTATTCTACTCTACAAACTACTCTTTACCTGCCTTTACCCTATTTTACAACGAGTCATCTCCTCCTCTCTATGACCCTCCTTTTCTTTCTCTCTGTCTCTACCTCTTACCATCACACTCTGACTTACATTAACCCTACCCCTACACTTACTGACTTACAAACTCATCTCTCAGCAGCTTACTCTTTCCCTATTACACCTGCTGTTTTCTACCACAATGACACTCACCTATTCATAATAACACTTTTCTGTCTACCCTACCTATCTTCCAAAATAAATCCCAAACATCTCTATTTTAATCTCTTCCATTCAAGTCCAAAACATCCTTTACTAACCTTACTACTCCAGGGGATATACACCCTAATCCAGGACCTGCCTCCACCTCTTCTCCCACTACCCAACCCATAACCCCTTCTCCCCTCCTCTAAGACTTGCGCCTCCCCTTTGACCAGAAATGTATCTATATTATCTCTCAACATTCAAAGTATTTTTAACAAAGTCACTGAACTACACTCCTGGATATTCTCATTCCCGTGACATTCTCACTCTCTCTGAAACATGACTAAAATCCCATTTATCTGACAATGAAATATTACCCCCTGGCTATAATATGTTTCACCAGGATAGACCCATGGAAAAAGGGGGACTTGTAGCAATACTGTATTTAGACCAACTCACCCTTAATCTTCTGTCTTTCTCTGCACCCAATTTTCACCCAGCTAAAATCCTCATATTAAACTGCAAATTGAATAATCATAAAAAGATAGCAATTGCTTCCACCTATATCCTCCATGTAACAATATCCCTATCCTTGAACACTTTCTGTCCTGGATCTCACAAACTATTTCCTATAAAACCATTATTCTGGGTGATGTCAACACTATCCTCTGACTCTCCAAATACCAGCTTTAACTTTTTTGGCTGCTTCCAATTTAGCACTACCCCCAGTCACCTGAATATACACTGTAATGAAAGCACCACACCTGACTAGATCCTCACCTCCCACCCCCACCTGTACCAAAACCCCTCCACACTCCCTGACTCCATAAGTGTTCACCTCCCTACCTCTATCCAGTGATACTTCCCCAATGGTCCAAATCACATCAGTATAAAGACTCTCACAATCTAATTTCAGCCCTGATTCCTTTAATCAAATACTCTCCACTATTAATTGCTCCTTCCTTCATAATCTCTCCCTAGGAGAAGCTGTACTAAAATTGAATAGCATTTTCCTTAACACTCTAAACTCCCTTGCTCCTATCACAAAACTTAGAGTAAAATCTAATTTTTCACCTTGGATAACTCAAGACACTTGCCCCTCATGCAAAAGAGGGATAGTGTTTGTAAAAACTGGAATAAACATAAATACCCTTCCAATTTTCAGCGCTACAAAGAACTACGCAACTTAACAAAAAACAAGTTGCCCTTGACAAAAAAATACTTACACCCACAAATAAACCCCCACTCTAACCCCAAGAAATTCTTGCACACTATTACAAGCTGCTACACCCTGGTAACCCCTCTGCACCAAATCCCTCCCCTAACATCTTTGCCTTACAAACTGCTACATCTCTTAACACCTTCTTCAGCGACTCCATTCAGAAACTAACTAAAAAAGACACTAATACCTACCCCTCTACCTCTCCCCCCACATCCACCCACATAACTGCCTTTACACTTAAACCCATCCCCACTGCCTATATCAGATTGCTACTCAGTAAACTCAAACCATGTACCCATTCAGCCGATAACTTAGCTCCTTTTTCCTTAAACTTGCACCAAAAAGTATTGCATATGCCATCTCCATACTTATCAAGAAAACATAATCCCTGATATCTGGAAGAAATTCTATATTATTCCTCATCATAAAGGAAGTGACTGCACTGACCCCTTTAATTTCAGACCTATTGCTATCTTGTCTTCCCTTTCAAAGATTCTTGAAAATCATCCACTACAAGAAAATCTTTTCTCCCCTACCCAACATGGCTTTCACCCTCATCACAGTATGGCCACAGCACTAATATCATTTACACACAGTATCTCTATATCTCGGGACAATAATAAACTGGTCTCATGTCTATTTCTTGACCTCTCTAAAGACTTAGATACTATCTCCCACACCTACTTCTGTTCAAACTATCTAACCTTAATCTCTCCAACTTTACTCTCTGCTGGTTCTCTAGCTACCTCACTAACAGACATTGGGCTGTAAAATGGCTCTCTGCATCCTCCTCATTTCTTCCAGTGCACACCAGAGTTCCCCAAGGTTCCATTCTTGGACTCCTTCTATTCAATATGTTCACTAACAACCTCCATTAATCCCGTCCTCAGTCCTTTCTAATACAATATGCTGATGATTCTACATCTACAATAATTTCAACCTCTGACAATCTATACCCCACCATCTCAACCTTACCCAAAAATATCTCCATTCTGTTGAAAAAATGGCTAACATTCAACCAACTCCTTCTTAATCCTAATAAAACTATACTCCTCCTCTTCCTACCTAAGTCCCTCCAATATCTCAAATCCACCTTTACTGTCACCTCACTAAATAACACATCTATCAAGGTTTAACCCCACACTAAAGTATTAGGGGTTATAATTCATGATCAGCTTAAATTGATCTTCATATCGACAACTGCATTAAAAAGACTCATCAAAAGCCTGGCCTGCTCTATAGAAATAAAAAGAAAATTCCTGACAAATGAATCCAAACTCTCTCTGGCACAAGTCTACATACTACCCACCCTACTACATGCTGCCCCAATCATCACTAACCTTCAAATTCATCTTTTGACTAAGCTGGAACTTGCATATAATAAAATCTCTAAATTTGCTGCCAATTTACCATATTGTCCACACCATTGCCTCTCTCTAAAAAAACCTACAGTGGCTTGAATTTTGCCATCAACTCCTGCCTCAACCTCACCTTACCCATTCTATAATAAATCAGGCCCACTCCTGTCCTGCTTTCTCTACCCTCATCACTCCCTATATACCCAACCATACACTTTGCAACTCAGACCAACACCTCCTTCAGATCTACAAACCCAACAAAACCACTGACAAACTTTTCTTTAAACACTCAGTGGCAAAACCTTGGAATAAACTGCCCCCAATATATACGATCAATTTCTAACACAAACTTCTTCAAAAACACACTAAAAGATAATTTGCTAAACTCTTGGACTTGTTCTTGCACTGACCCAACCTAATCAATATCTACCCCTCCCCTCTACTATCAACTTCACCTCCTATCAATCTCTCCCCTCTACTCTCTACCTACCATCCTTTTCTCATCCCCTTTTTGTTATACTGGATAGCCTATAATCTTTTTTCAGTTCTGAAGTGTGTTTCATGTTATTCCTGAAGCATCTGTAGGAAACTGCCCAGTGACGTTGTATAGGATGAAACATCCTGTGCCTACTATTATACTGTATCATATCACTGTTACTGTGTATCATATCATTGTTACTGTGATTATGTATTAAAAACAAATACCTTACATCTGTATGATGATGCCTTATATCAGTAAGAAAATTTACTTTATTAATGGTATACAGCTACATGTGCTTACTGTTATATAGTTTGGTATTATTCTTACTTTGACTATGTATGGCTTGTAACTGTATAAGACTACTGTGTTACCATATTGTGATTACTTTTATAATTAACTGCAGATCATTTACTATTTGGAGCTTTTCTCCTCAGGTCTCTGTTGAAAAAGGGCATCTGCCCATTCAGACTGACCTGGTTAACAAATGTCAAATAAATAAATAAATACATTTCCATCAATGTGTAGATGCAACAGTGAATTGGAAAACAGTAAAGTTATACACCTTCATAGTTTCATAGCCTCAAGGGTTCTTTTTGTAAGCTTTCAGCTTACAGAACATCATTCCATATTGGAACTCCCCCTCCCCGTATAATCACTCAAGGATGTCTGTAAAGTGACAAAATAAGGAGTGGTCTTCAAGTTTAATGGTAATCAATCTATTTCAAAGTAAGTGCATTTGTTGTGAGCTAAACCTATCTTTAATGTTGATGTTTCTAGCTACCTTTTTATAACTAAGGCCAATGTTTTTGATTTTTTTTCCAGATTAGGTGAGGCACAGATTAGTTATTTCTCATCTTGTCTGGCACTTCATTGTTAATCATATTCCGTAGTGCACACCACGTTGGGTTTGAACAAAATCTCATGATTTTTTTCAAATGTGTCACCTGGCATTCACATCATATGGCACATTACTTTAAGATTTCTATTCCATAAAAAAAAAGCTCACAAAGATGTGTCTGTGACCCTTCTGTGTTTCCTTCCCACTGAATCGATAAATTTACTGAGTTTATGGAGTTGCAGCCTTACTATGAAGAGACAGCACTGAGACCAAATTTCATGAAATCAGATAAAACCTGTTTGTGTGTCTTTCGGCTTTTCCCGGTTAGGGGTCGCCACAGCAGAACTCCGGTCCGCTAATGATTGGTAGTTGATTTTTACATGCCGAGTTACCAGCTCTGATGCACAACCTTCAATGAAGGTATGCCCATTCATGCATGTCTCCATGCAGAAGATGCTCTAGTTGAGAATCGAACCGGACAGCGTCTTACTGTGAGGTGACAACGCTACCGCAGCACCACAACCGCGGGTAAATCGGATTAAACCTGTGAAGATTAGTATTAGTTCTTAAAAGAACTTACAGCAACTGAAAGAGACACATCTTTATAGTGTCTGAAAATGAATGCTAAGAACACATACATGTCTAACTTTTCTGGGAAGTAGTGAAACCATGACAGGGATTCCAAATTTAAATACTAATTCTAACTGAATAGAAATCCAGGCATATTTGTCAACTTCTTGTTTCCAGAAACAGGGACAGAGTCAAAATTAATGACAGAACAAATATCCAAACTCAGACACAACTTTTAAATATTAGCACTTAATGATTTTAAAAGTTCACAGAAAAAGACAACTTTAATTAATATGCCTCATTAACTAACATATACACAGCTTCATACCACCTATAAAATTATCCAACATCCATCTGCCTGTCCAGCACTAATAAACATTCTACACAATTATGTTCCCAGTTGGTCATTGCAATCCAGTGACCAAAAACTCCTGTCTATCTACAAACCTAGCAAATCTGCTGGGCATTGTGAGTACTTGTACAAGGTTGTTAAGGCCTAGAATCTTTATCTGTATCCATCAGGTCTATACCCCCCGCCCCCATCTTTCAAAACCAC
The DNA here is from genome assembly GCF_019279795.1 of Protopterus annectens. Classification (NCBI taxonomy): domain Eukaryota; kingdom Metazoa; phylum Chordata; order Ceratodontiformes; family Protopteridae; genus Protopterus; species Protopterus annectens. Next base: position 659,197,027 of record NC_056736.1, on the reverse strand, counting down.
TCTGGAAGACTTTCTAGTTAAAATCTGTCTCTGTTCTTGTTCTAAATAAAGAACCTTTTCATTCCTTATACATCCTTACTCTCCCTTCTTCACTTACTTCCTTACTTCTGTCAAATTTTCTTCACTGAATTTCTCTTTAAATAAAGCCTGTTTTCCCTCACTTCATATTGCAATTTCTGTTTCTATTACACTAACTTAACTTTAATTTCTCTACAAACTGTCTAAAATTTATCTGATTATTAAATGATTGTCATATAACTTATCAATTTTTAACCAATGTTTTTATATTACATCTACTTTTTATAATTATTTAAACTACAGATTTTTTTATTTATTTTTGAAAATTGTAAAATTATTGTTCTTAAAATGTTTTGTAATAATTTGAAGCTTTTCTCTCCAGATCTACACTGAAAATGGGCTTCCACCCAGTCAGAGTTTCCCACTAATCAAATGTCAATAAATAAATAAATAAATATGCATTTTTGAAGTACAAAATGATGTGATTTTAATGACTGCTATAATTTATTGCCTGTAAACCACTACTTTGTCTCAAAATATCATATATTTATGAGGCTCAGATTAAAATTTTGAGCTAGAATCAGGGACATCCATGAAAATCAAGGGCAGGCAGTCTTGTAAGAGAGTAAGATATTTTAATCTCATTTTCTTTAAAAAAAGAGTGCATTGTAGAAACAGAAGGCATTCAAAGAAAACAAAATCAGATCAGCATATCTACATCCACTTGGTTACTGAGGGTTAAAACCAAATAAAATTTGTAATAACTCCTTATCATACAGGAGAGAGCTGTATACTGAATAGAACATCAAGATAAGATACAAAATATCTTTTTAAAGCTTGTGCTCTTATAGGTCTCTTAGTGCACCACAAACAGAAAGCCACATTATACCTAAGTAATGGTCTAATCAGTGAAATAACTAGCTTTAACACAACTGCCTTAGATCTTTTACTAATCCATTTTAGTATCATACAAATAATCTTCAAAGTACTTTATAAGAATGGATGATTCCTTATAACCGAAGATTAATTTCAGATCCAACACAGTACTCAGGTATTTAACCTTGAGATTAGCTGAAATTAAAGCTTCTCCCATAATGCAGGAAAACCTACTGCCAAAGTACACAATGGATCATGTGTTGCTGTTTTAGAGGACAAATGATGACTTTTGCACCAGGACATTAAACTATTTACAAAATCCTGGAACATTGTCTTGTTGTCCTCACATTTCATATCACTTCTAATATCACAGCCACTGGCAAATTTAGATAGCCAAGACTCATCTAAAAGTCTTTGTATATGTAAAATACATATCAAAAAGAAGGTGAACAAACTGGCATTGTTCATACCCTGTGTTCTATTAATTAGTCAGTCATGGCTATATTGCAAATTATACAATGACCCCCACATTAATATTCCAAAATGTGCACGCTGATTGGCCAGTGTGCCCATTGTAAATCCCACAATATACCAACAGAAAAAGGTCCGGTCACCCAAACTTTTTTCTGTTGGTATAAGTTGTCGAAAACATTTTTTTTTAATAAAAAAAAAAAAAAAAAAAACAGAAGAATGGAGACTTTCTTTTCTCCGTTGCTACTGTTTCAAAGCATTGATGTATTGGGTATGCATGGGAATGCAAGTCCCATACGCATGCGCAGCACATTAACACAAGGAAGCAGTATACCGCAACTGGCAGAAGAACAGTAATGTGCCATTATACAGACATTATTTAAGAAAAGTAAGTATTTTTTTCTTAAATAATGTCATTGTGTAATAGCAATAACCGACTCCATGGTTGTGATATATTGAAGATTTGCCCACGGTTGGCTTTCTTTAATCACTCGGGCTTCACCCTCGTGATTAAACCACACCAACTGTGGGTAAATCTTCAATATACCACACCATGTCTTCGGTTATTGCTTAAGTATAGCTATTGCATCCATAGCTATATAAATTGTCAATGATACCAGCATGGGAATGGCATCAGAGCTGCTGGTCAAGTAAATTACATTACCTGGACTGGGATTCCTTCATTGAAAGTCAATGTAATCTTTTCAGAATAAGAAACTAAATTCAGCGTGCACCATCTTTTTTTCAGAAATCCTACTGATGATCATCTAATATAGCTAACTACAAAATTCCTTTCTCAGGTTAGACAGTCCCTTCACAAACTTACACAAGATACTGGTAATCTGATAAGTATGCAGTCCCCAAGGAGAACTGGAAAAACATACTTTTAAAGAAGAAGGGAGTGGCAGTTGGCATAATGAGTTTACCCTACAGACACATGGTGCAGGGTTTAATTCTCACAATTGGCAGGCATGACCATTAAGCTAATAATCACCTATGAACCTAAAATCATACTTATAGTAATGAAATTAAACTTAAACTAAGGTGGTATACATTTAAAAAAGTGCATTAGGGTGTGGCTTAATGGTAGAGTCTTCATTCCTAATGTATTTGGTCCAGTGTTTGGTTCCCAGCAGGTGTAAGAAGTGCTTTCAGGAATAGAGATTGGTATAATTGTTAAGATGTTTACCTCATTAAAGAGAGGTACAAGGTTTAATTATCACCAAGGGAAAATTGACTAGGATTTAAATGGTCTAGAAAAACAGCTAGCCTAGTACTTGCCTATGAACCTATAAGAAAAGAACAACAACCACCTTCCATTCTAATGTGACTACAGACACTGTATGTGATTTGGTGACCACAACATTGCCTATGGCATGTCCAGAATGTGGTGATATGCCTTTGAAATGCAGTTTCAAATAGTGGATGCAAGATTTAGAAAACATTCATGTCCACCTTTCAGGTATATGGTAGGAGAGTGCAGACACAGAAACAGGTAGTAGTGGTGTCCAGTTTTGGGATAAAGCAGGGATTTGTCGTTTTAGAATATAGAGCTGATTTGCAGCTTCAAAAGCAATGATGATGAGTAATTTTATACCTTTTTGCAGTGCACTGATGTTTCATTATGTATATGCACATATGGTTGGGTGCACCTCTGTGCACTGGCTGCAGGCAACTAGAAACACAGTTACCATTTACTCTGGATCCTCATCTTTGTATCACCTACATTGTATTTTGCAGCTTTATTTCCATTTCTTCAACATCAAAAACAACTACGAAATAATAAATAAAAATACAGATTAGAATCAAAACAAAGAACAATCTTTTGTTGAATTGTCAGAAAAGGCTAAATCAAAAAGAAAGGTCCTTAGGGATCACTTAAAATAGAAAAGGTGGACCAATCCGAGCTTCCATACTAGTGCATTCAAAGAAGCAGGCCTTGGTAGGTAAAGTATATACACTTACTGTTTTATGCTGATCATTTACCCACTGGCATCCCCGTGGTTGTAGATCACAATGTATGATGTGGAAATAGGTGACAATCAACTATTTCAGTTAAGAGGAACCAATATCAGCGTAAACATCCATCCTATGAATGCTGATGCTACCAGTAGTATAATCAAGTGAACTCCTATATATTGTAAAACCCTGGATTTCAGAATAATTAATCAGCATGACTCATTTCAGTAATTTAATATGTTTCTGCATAACAGTACCATCTTTAAGTATATACATAAGGGCTCTCATTAGCATACTGCCACTCCTTTGCATGTCATTATGCAGTCATTAGCATAGAATACATACCACTATATTTATCTGGATAATGCATGTCTTTAGAAATAAATGCATTGGACGACGCAGTGGTGCAGCGGTAGCGTTGTCGCCTCACAGCAAGAGGTTCTCCGGTTCGATTCTCGGCTAGGGTGCCTTCTGTGTGGAGTCTGCATGTCCTCCCTGCATTCGTGTGGGTTTCCTCCGGGTGCTCCGGTTTCCTCCCACATTACAAAGACATGCATCTGGAGCCTTTCTCCCCGGGCCTCCGCTGAAAATTGGCTTTGTTCCAAGTCGGACTTTCCCGGTTAACAAATGATAAATAAAAATCTAATAGCTTAGTTTTGCTACACGTTTCCCTGAATTTTCCTCTCTCCATGCATCATTGCTCACCTCACTATTTTGCATATCACACTGTGCTATATGTTTTTGAATACCCCCAGTATGTCTAAGTATATTAGGTGTGACTTTTAGATTTGAAAAAGCCAATTAGCAATTTCATTAGGAAATTACTTATATGATTGATTTTGGAAAGAAAGTTTATATACAGTTATTATGACATGGGAATTTATAACTCAGAGTGACTGGTAGTCTAAAAAGGTATGCAGAGTCACTTTGGGCTTAAAACAAATTTACAGTGCAAGTGCTGATATAAAAACACTGTATTTTTATTGCATGATTATTGGCATAAGACAAGCACGCGGACTAATTACAGTTATAAGAGTACAAAGTGACTTTTACATACTTTGATGTATAATAATAAATACAGAGTGCATGGAGCATAGTGATTATACTCCGATATTCAGAAAAAGACAAATCAGTTCATCACTACTATAGCACAAAACCTGAACATAACAAATGTTAAGCACTCCCTGGTTAACTTGCTATGGTCGGGTCTCATGTTAGGCAGTCAAATCTGCCGGTACTGACCAGCTAACGACAGTGACAAAATGAAAAATAGATTTATTTCTACCTGATGTCCATGCCAATAATGTTTCCCTTCCTCTTATAAAATTAGAAAGATGTTAGAATAACAACGTGTGCAAAACGTGTGTTCATTTTCATTTTACAAAAAATACAAAGTCTGAAACTCACATTTCTGTCATATTTAATGACTTCAATCCTCAGTGGTTTGTCTGAAAACCATATATATTATGAGAAACAGACCAAACGTATGAGGCAAAAATCTAGACATTTGATATGCATGGCAAGGTGAGTATAAACATTAGGAACTTGTTACACTGTCTTTCTGACAGAACTCACTAAGTGCTTTATGGCTTTGAACGCAGGCAAAAGACTTACCTCAGGATTCAATAAAATCTGTGTAGGCTCTGTGTAAAGCCTACATGGGATGCTGTACACAGCCATGGTTTCTCCTCGACAGTGTACCATGCATATTAATCATTGTGCACTACTGAGGGAGATCATAGTAAAACACATATTGAACCCATGTAGGCAGTAGTGGCTTGTCCCATGGTTGTGGATTGTCCAGGGAATTCCTGGACAGATGTTATGTGAAGGATAAGAATCCCTGTAATGTACCCTGCTAGTGTAGAAATATTTGTGAATTTTGATAGTATTTGTTGTGTTTTTTTTTATTGTTTTTTATGCCCATTTGCATGGCGTGGCACAGAGCACAGCAGTGCCAAGCTGCACTTACACATGCAGTGCTGGCACCTGCCAGACATCTAAAAATAGAAACTGGATGTAATTAATTATGTGTTTTTGTCTATGTATTTTTATTTTATTTTTTGAATGGCCATTTGAGTGGCGCTGTGCAGTGCTTAGCAATGCCAACAGGTAGCTTAGTAGTATATGTGAAGGTATAATGGTTTTCTCAATATACAAGTAGCTAAATAGGTAGAGTCACTGCCTAAAGTGCAGTAGATCCCAGGTTGGAGTCCCCAGCAGTCATTCCTTTTTACATTTATTGCTATGGAAATCTGTGAGGTGATCTAAAGGGAGGTTTAATTCAAAAACAAAATTGTTACATTTGGAAAAGCTGCATGATGCTAAGCACTGCTTAAACATGTTCAACAGTTATTCCTGTTTGCGCATTGCTAAGATTTGCTAAAACATGGTTTTGCGGCTTTACGTGATGCTCAGCTCTGCTCAGCTGATTTGTGAGATGCTAAGCAACATGGCATTTTTTGAATGTCACAGTATGACATGTAAGGGTGGGAAAACAACCTATATTAAGACCAATAGGCAGAAATTCTGCATCATTCATTGGAGTCTTAGTAACCTGTCGATATGCTTGGAAGTCTTGGTGAGGGAGCACGCTTTTGGGCGCAGAGGTGGGGTGTGCAGGAGTCCACAGTCTTTGTTGGACTCCAGCTCCAGAACTATGAACCCCAGCTGTTGCAGGGCAATTATCAGGGCTCATAATGTAAAGCTGAAGCCTAGGATTAGTTGGCCAGGGATCTTACCAGTGCTATTGGTATCCCCCACACTGGTGAGAAGTGTCATCACTACTATGAATACCTGAAGTGAAGAGGGGAACTTTGGATACCTGGGTCCAAAAGTCTAGGGCTGGGCATGCCCCACAGATATGTAAGTATGTTTGTTACTGCTTTACTAAAATACAAGCTGAATCTGTACAACACTGGTATGCACAATGGTTTGCTTCTCTTCCAACAGCTGCAGTTGAATGGGCTTACAATGTCCAGTCTCACACATGGTGCCTGGGCAGGATGCACCATGAATGTGGTAAGTAGGGACATTTTCTGATAACTGTAGTGCAATAAACAATACACAATACCAATAGCAACAAGCAATAATGTTTAAAGCAGGATAGTGGTTTGATAAGTAATGTGTGCAAATAACTGCATTAGGGCTGTTTTCACTGCATGTTTGTTCTAATGTCACTGCAGTCAACTGCAAAAATGAAATTAATAAAGAATACAAAAGTAATTGCCTGATAAATGTATTGCACAACCCACAGTATGGTTCTGGGCTGTCTTCAGCCCACTTTCAGTGAAATAATGCTCTTTTTTTCTCCCACTCCAGGAACTAAGTATATGGGTAAGGTAGCCCACATTCTGCACAGATATCATGTGTATAATTCACAGAGTCTAAGGAGTAATAACAATAAAGTGTAAAGGAGGATTGTGGTTTGATAAGTAATTTGTTTAAATAACTGCAGTACAGCTATATTCATTGCATGTTTGCTCTAATGTCACTGCAGTCAATTGATACATTAAGTGCACATGTCCCCTGGAGTCACAGCTTTTGGGTTCTACTCCAATGCCAGCCAACTATGACATGAGCAGCTGTCTAGTCTACTTAATGTATACAAACATACCTCTCAATTGTCATGATTTTGTATAATGCAATGACATCTGCCCAATCTGTCTGGTCATAATTAGCAGATACATGATTAACTGGAATGCAATTTATTTGGAAATACATTTACAGAACACCTTGGTAGTAATGTATGAGCATACTATGTACTATGTGAAACAGCTCTGTGTAGTTGTGTACCTGCATTTGTTATTGCTTGTCCCATACTGTCCCATGCTAACAGCTTGAGAGGTATGTTTGTGTACCATTATAAGAATTGGAGTCATTGTACTCACAAGTGATACTGCACACCTGTAGAAGGAGGTATTAGTAGTCTGTGTATTAATATCATCTGCAACTTCACTAATGGTATGTTTCTCTCTCTCTCTCCCCACCCTTATCTTCTTTAATTTATTAATGTTATTTATTATTATGATTTAGTATTAATATATTCTGTTAAACTAACTGTTATGTTGGCCTTATGGGTTATTTCACACTGGCTTGCTGTTAACATACTTACTGTTATGCTTTTTTTGTTGTATTCCACATAATATACCTTAATATGTATTTGGATTAATCAATATTATGTTCCATTATGTTAATACTAACACTGGTTTGGTTTAGAAATGACAAACCCCAAAACCAAGTAAAAAATATATGAAGAGGATCTCCAAAGGAACACTGCAGCACTAAATCCAGAAAATTTATTGAAAAAAGTTAAGCGCTTTTGTCAAAATCACAAGACTTCATCAGAACAAGAGAATACAACAAATGCCAAATTTAAATACCTTAACCCTTACAGCCATTGGTTGACAAAGCAAACATCATTTCCTGCAAAATAATTATGCAGTTTAAAAAGACAGTAACACATAATCACAGTAACTGCCCATTACAACACACCAATTGCCACCAACCATCCACATAGACATTAATATATTATGTATTGAAGTATGATTTAAAACACAGATCTTAAATAAAATCACATAAAAAAGCTGATTTCAGTTTTAATACAGAACTAATGGATAACTTGTCATTGAGCTCAGGTGGTTGACATGCATTTAATTTGATCTGCCACTTGAGCTCTAAATATTCAAGGAAGTCATCGTCGGGCCCCCCTCGTGGACCCAGGTCTACTTGTTTAAGTACAAAAAATTTAAAATAATGTGTCGGGTGTTCCTTTATATGCTTAAATAAAGCATTGGTTCCTTTATTTTTTAGTATATCATAATTGTGTTGATATATTCTTTGTCTGAGGGCTCTAATTGTCTTCCCCACATAGTACCCCTCACATACCATACAGGTTGCAATATAAACCACTCCCTTGGTGTAACAGTAACACTTCCTATTAGTAGTAATTTTACCATAGTTCCTGACTCTAATGAAATCACTGTCCAATATATAGGGACATTGTCCACACCTCCCACATTTAAAAGTTCCACCTAGGCCTGCCTTTAACTTTTTCCTCTCCACCAGGCCTTTCAAGGAGGTGCCCTTTTGTAAACCACAAGAGGTTTTTCTCCCAACATTTTGTTGATCTTCTCATCCAAACAAAAGATGGTCCAAAATCATAAATGATGCTTCTAATGTTGAAAAAATCCATAGTGAAGGGCAAGACACATGCCCTAGTAAAACTGTTGGTTTTGACCAAACCATAGGTTCTATTTAAACCTTCAGGCTTCTCCAGGAGTGTAGAATAAATACCCCCAGCTCTTTTTGATTTGACTTCTTCAGCTATGTCATTGACAAAGTTAAAGGGGTAACATCTTTTCTGCAACATTCCCATTAAGACATCACATTCTTTAACAAAATTGTCCTGGTCAGACACCATTCTGGCCAATCTCACATATTGACCCTTGACAAGGGATTTTTTCTGATGCTGAGGGTGGCAACTCTCAAAATGCAACAGAGTTAGAATAGGTAAGTTTTCTATAAAGGTGCAAAGTAAACCTTCCCTTAAAGTGATCTTTCTTAATAGTAACATCCAGATAATTCAAGGTGTCAAGGTCCTTGGTCATGGTAAATTTCAAAAAATTGGTAGTGTTGTTGATGTAAATGAAGAACCTGTTCAGGTCATCTTTGCTCCCATGCCAAAATAAGACCATATCATCCAGGTACCGTCCATATAGTACCCACATGTCCTTGAATTCAGAGTTCACTACATAGAGGTCTTCCCACTGTGCTAATACAATGTTAGCAAATGACGGTGCGCAACATGCGCCCATTCCCACCCCCTGCACCTGCTTGAATAAATGCCCCTCAAAGGTGATAAAATTGTTGTGCAGAACCATTTCCATACAGGACCTGATAGTAAGGATAGTGTCATGATTCAATGTACTGTTTAAGCATAAATAGTCATAGAACCATTCTAGTCCAACATCATGGGGTATTACTGAGAGGAGGTCACAAATGTCAATGGTGACCAAAATCAAGTCCTCGTGGTACATATTGAGGTCTTCCCACTGTGCTAATACAATTTTAACACTTAACTTTTTCAATACATTTTCTGGATTTAGTGCTGCAGTGTTCCTTTGGTGATCCTCTTCATATATTTTTTACTTGGTTTTGGTGTTTACCATTTCTAAGTCTGTTTTAGTCATGGATGGAGGGGAGCAACCCGGTAGCACTGGCAGCATGGACTTGAACATTATTGCTCAAACGGTGGCAACACTTGCATCTACTGTTGCTCGGCTTTCCGCTAAGGTAGAGTCACTTCTGGGTCAATTAGTGGATCATCGTAGTCAGGGGCTCAATAATACTGGTATATGGAGTCCTGACATCTCAATGATTACTCCAGCACAAAGGAGCACTAATTCAAACAATCACTCTTATGAACAGCACTACCAATTTTTTGAAATTTACCATGACCAAGGACCTTGACACCTTGAATTATCTGGATGTTACTATTAAGAAAGATCACTTTAAGGGTAGGTTTACTTCGCACCTTTATAGAAAACCTACCTATTCTAACTCTTTGTTGCACTTTGAGAGTTTCCACCCTCTGCATCAGAAACAATTCCTTGTCAAGGGTCAATGCGTGAGATTGGCCAGAATGGTGTCTGACCAGGATGATTTTGTTAAAGAATGTTATGTCTTAATGGGAATGTTACAGAAAAGAGTTTACCCCTTTAACTTTGTCAATGACATAGCTGAAGAAGTCAAATCAAAAAGAGCTGGGGGTATTTGTTCTACACTCCTGGAGAAGCCTGAAGGTTTAAATAGAACCTATGGCTTGGTCAAAACCAACAGTTTTACTAGGGCATGTGTCCTGCCCTTTACTATGGATTCTTTTTAAATTAGAAGCATCGTTTATGATTTTTGGACCATTTTTTGTTTGGATGAGAAGATCAACAAAAGGTTGGGAGAAAAACCTCTTGTGGTTTACAAAAGGGCACCTCCTTGAAAGGCCTGGAAAAAGTTAAAGGCAGGCCTAGGTGGAACTTTTAAATGTGGGAGGTGTGGACAATGTCCCTATATATTGGACACTGATTCCATTAGACAGAAACTATGGTAAAATTACTACTAATAGGAAGTGTTACTGTTACACCAAGGGACTGGTTTATATTGCAACCTGTATGGTATGTGAGGGGTACTATGTGAGGAAGACAATTAGAGCCCTCAGACAAAGAATATATCAACACAACTATGATATACTAAACAATAAAGAAACCAATGCTTTATTTAAGCATATAAAGGAACACCCGACACATTATTTTAAATTTTTTGTACTTGAACAAGTAGACCTGGGTCCACGAGGGGGGCCCGATGATGACTTCCTTGAATATTTAGAGCTCAAGTGGCAGATCAAATTAAATGCATGTCAACCACCTGGGCTCAATGACAAGTTATCCATTAGTTCTGTATTAAAACTGAAATCAGCTTTTTTATGTGATTTTATTTAAGATCTGTGTTTTAAATCATACTTCAATACATAATATATTAATGTCTATGTGGATGGTTGGTGGCAATTGGTGTGCTGTAATGGGCAGTTACTGTGATTATGTGTTACTGTCTTTTTAAACTGCTTAATTATTTTGCAGGAAATGATTTTTGCTTTGTCAACCAATGGCTATAAGGGTTAGGGTATTTAAATTTGGCATTTTTTGTATTCTCTTGTTCTGATGAAGTCTTGTGATTTTGACAAAAGCGCTTAACTTTTTTCAATAAATTTTCTGGATTTAGTGCTGCAGTGTTCCTTTGGTGATCCTCTTCATATATTTTTTTTAGCACTGGTTTGGTTATTACTAACCTTAACTTATCATTATATCTTCTTTACTACAACACGACAAGGTAGGCTGGTTCCAGGTGATCCACCTGCCTTGGCTCCTCTGGACATGGCACTGAGGCCCAGCACGTCTGGGATGCAGCCTGGTAGTGCCCCCTCTGCTGCCCCTGCACTACCAGTGGCATCAGGTAGTTCTGCCCCACAGGCCAAGACTGCCCCCCCCCCACTGGGAACAGAGGTGGAGGGGGTGGTTTCGTCACCCGTGATGAAATACCAGGATTGGTGCACAGGATGTTCTTCCAAAAGTTTGGATGTCACCTGCGCCAAATGTAGGGCATGCTCACCACCCTGGTGGGGCAGCCTTGCACTGAAGTCCAGCCTCCACCACTGCCAGCAGAGGGGCAGTGAAGGAGCAGTGCCGACAGTCTCATCGGTGGGGACTTGAGTCACACTGCTTCCTTGTGGAGGCACCTGAGACTAGGATACCACAGCATCCCCCCATACAAGGTGTTCATCCCCCCTTGTGTTGCACACCAACCTGTCTGCTGCCTTTTCTGCCTGCAAAAGCTTCCTCATCTTGCCAAGTTACATCCCCCACATGTACCTATGTCCTTTCCCCAACATTCCACTCTCACCTTAAAAAAATGGGAACCTGCCCCCCCAAAAATATCATCCCATATATAGCTCTCCATTTTGCACATATGTTCACCGGACACACGTAAGTTGGTCTACTTGGCTTGACAACACAGTTATGATGTCCTCACCCCTCTCTCTAGGGGTGACAGTACAAATTCATCTACAACTTATGTCAAAGTGCACAGTTGTTGCTGTACAAGAAATGGATAGCTATGGTTCTTTCCTACACCCTTTCTGCACATACCTAGCTGTCTTTCACTATGTTTTCCCCCCTGCTTGCACCCCATTTCACCACTGACCTATCTCATTTTTCATTTCTTTAAAGATTTTATGCATGACACTGCATGACACATCACATCACGCAGCATCGCTAAGCCCAGCTAAATGGAGTATATTGATACGTGTGTTTTAAATTATAATAAACACAAACAAAATAAACACTTGTCCCTTATTTCAAACCAAAGAACATTGCACCTGCAGACCACTGCATTAACCTGCCATTCCACACAGCTGTTAAAACTGGTATTGTAAGCAAAATATATTAACTGCAAGTTACCATCATTAAGCGTGTGTAAGCAGAGTTGTGAGTCACACTGAGTCACACAAACTTGCTGACAGAGTAATGGAAAAACTGGAAGTGTAACTTGGAGCCTGGTACAGGACTACACCACTAGAAAGCCAGACACAGAATAATGGATGTAAATGAGGTCTCTAATAGCAGGCAAATGTGTACATTTATCAGCAAAATGTAGAAATACACCTGCCAAAACATTAATGGTAAAATACATGTTCAACTGGGACTCTGGTGGAGAAATACATCCCTACAAAGCCATGCACATAATAATAGATGTAATGGAGGTATGTTACAGCCTGTATGTGTGCACTTATATCTTCACAAATACACATGCTTTAACAGTGACTCATTAGCTCAGTCTGTTAAATGCTTTTCAAGCACTAATTTTTGCAGAACCATGCACTACTGTAAAACATACCACATCATCTTTTCAGTGTATTCACGCAGAATTATGCACTTCTGCATACCATACCACATCTTTTCAGTGTATTAACATAGAAACATGCAGTTCTGAATTCCATACCACATCATCCCTTTACTTTATTCACACAGAACCATGCACTTTTGTGTAACATACTACATCATCTCTTTAGTGTATTCACACAGTAACCTTCACTTCTGCATGCCATACCACATTATCCCTTCAGTGTATTAACAAAGAACCATGCACTTCTGCATATCATACAATACCATCCCTTCAGTGTATTCACACAGAACCATGCACTTCTGTGTACCATACCACATCATCCCTTCAGTGTATTCACAAATAAAACTGCACTTCTGCATGCCATACCACATTATCCCTTCAGTGTATTAACACAGAATCAGCACTTCTGCATACCATAACACATCATCCTTTCAGTGCATGCATGCATCAACATGCACGTCCGCATACCATACCATAACATCCCTTGAGTGTATTCACACAGAACCATACACTTCTGCAGATCCATACCACATCATCCCTTTAGTGTATTCACACACAACCCTGCACTTTTGCATAACATACCATATCATCTCTTCTTTGTATTAACATAGAACTATGCACTTCATTATACTATACCATAACATCCCTTCAGTGTGTTCACACAGAACCATGCACTTCTGCATACCATACACATAATCTCTTCAGTGTATTCACACAGAACCATGCATTTCTAAATACCATGCAGCATCATCCCTTCAGTGTATTCACACAGAACCATGAATTTCTGCACACCATAACACATCATCCTTTCAGTATATTCATGCAGAACCATGCACTTCTGCATACCATACCACATCATCGCTTCAGTGTATTAACAAAGAACCATGCACGTCGGCTTACCATTCCACATCATCCTTTCAGTGTATGCATACATAGCCATGCACTTCTGCATATGATACCATAACACCCTTTTGTGGTATTCACACAGAACCAAACACTTCTGCATACTATACTGCATCACACCTTTAGTATATTCACCCACAGTCATGCACCTCTAAGTACCACAACACATCATCCCTTCAGTGTATTAACACAGACCCCTGCACTTCTGCATAATATACCACATCATCTCTTCAGTGTATTAACACAGAACCATGCATTTTTGCACACCATATCACATCATCCCTTCAGTATATTCATGCAGAACTATGCACTTCTGTATACAATGCAACATCATCCTTTCAGTGTATTCACACAGAACTACGCATTTCTGCACACCGTACCACGTCATCCCTTCAGTATATTCATGCAGAACCATGCACTTCTGTATACCATACCACATCATCCTTTCAGTGTATTCATGCAGAACCATGCACTTATGCATACCATATCACATCATCCCTTCAGTTTATTCACACAGAACCATACACATCTGCATACCATATCACATCATCCCTTCAGTTTATTCACACAGAACCATACACTTCTGCAAACCATATCACATCATCCCTTCAGTGTATTAATATATAACCATGCTCTTCTAAATACCATACATCATCCCTTAAATGTAAACACACAGACCCATGCACATCTGTATACCATATGAAATAATCCCTTCAGACTATTCATACAGAGCCATACACTTCTGCATATGATACCTAATCATCCTTTCAGTGTATTTACACACAACCATGTGCTTTTGCATACCATACCACATCATGCCTTCAGTGTATTCACACAGAACGGTAGACTTCTGCATACCATACCAATTCATCCCATCAGTATATTAATACAGAATCATGCACTTCTGCATACCATACCATAACATCCCTTCAGTGTATGCACACAGAATCATGCACTTCTGTGTACCATACTACATCATCCCTTCAGTATATTCACACATAACAATAAACATCTGCATACCATACCACATCATCTCTTCTGTCTATTCACATGGAACCATCCACTTCTGCATGCCATACCACATCATTCCCTCAGTGTATTCACATAGAACCATGCAATTCTGCATACCATGCAACATCATCCCTTCAGTGTATATACATAGAACCATACACTTCTGCATATCATGTAACATCATCATTTTAGTGTAATCACCCAGACCCATGCACTTCTGTAGACCATACCACATCATCCCTTCAGTGAATTCATAAAGAACCATGCACCTATGCATACCATACTACATCATCCCTTCAGTGTATTCACCCAAAATAATGCAGTTCTACAAACCATACTACATCATCCCTTCAGTTTATTCACACAGAAACATGTGCATCTGCATACCATACCATATCATCTTTTAGTGTATTCACACAGAACCATGCACGTCTGCATACCATACCACATCATTTCTTCATTGTATTCAGAGAGAACCCTGCAATTTAGCATACCACACCACATCGTCCCTGCAGTGTATTACACAGAACCATGCACTTCTGCATATCAAAACACTCATCTTTTTATTGTATTCGCAAAAAAATGCACTTCTGCATACCATACAACATCATCCCTTCAGTGTAAACACCCAGACCCATGCACTTGTGTATACCATACCACATAATCCCTTCAGAGAATTCATACAGAACCATGCACTTCTGCATGCTATACCACATCGTACTTTCAGTGTATTTACACAACCATGCAGTTTTGCATGCATTACCACATTATCTCTTCAGTGTGTTAATATAGAACCATGCACTTCTGCATACCATATCACATCATACTTTCAGTGTATTCACACACAACCGTGTGCTTCTGCATACCATACCACATCGCCCCTTCACTGTATTTACACAGAACCATGCACTTTTGCATATCAAAACATATCATCTTTTTAGTGTATTCACACAAAACCATGCTCTTCAGCATACCATATGTCATCCCTTCAGCGTAAACACCCAGACACATGCACATCTGTATACCATATGAAATAATCCCTTCAGACAATTCATACAGAAACATGCACTTCTGCATACTATACCGCATCATCCTTTCAGTGTATTCACACACAACCATGTGCTTCTGCATACCATACCACATTATCCCTTCAGTGTATTCACACTGAACTGTAGACATCTGCATACCATACCAAATCCTCCCTTCATTGTATTCACACAGAACCATGCACCTTTGCATACCATACCATAACATCCCCTCAGTGTATTCACATAGAATCATGCACTTCTGTGTACCATACAACATCATCCTTTCAGTATATTCAAACATAACCATACACTTCTGCATATTATACCACATTGTCCCTTCTGTCCATTCACATGGAACCATCCACTTCTGCATACCATACCACATCATTCCCTCAGTGTATTCACACAAAACCGTGGACTTCTGCTAACCATACCACATTGTCCCTTCAGTGTATCTATACAGAACCATGCACTTCTGCATACCAAAAAACATCATCCCCTCAATATATTCACATAGAACCATTCATTTCTGCATACCATGCAACATCATCCCTTCATTGTATTCACACTGAACTGTAGACATCTGCATACCATACTAAATCATCCCATCAGTGTAGTCACATAAAACCATGCACCTTTGCATACCATACCATAACATCCCCTTATTGTATTCACATAGAATCATGCACTTTTGTGTACCATACCACATCATCCTTTCAGTATATTCACACATAACCATACACTTCTGCATACTATACCACATTGTTCCTTCTGTCTATTCACATGGAACCATCCACCTCTGCATACCATACCACAACATCCCATCAGTGTATTCATACAGAACCATGCACTTCTGTAGACCATACCACATCATCCCTTCAGTGAATTCATAAAGAACCATGCACTTATACATACCATACCAAATCATCCCTTCAGTGTATTCACCCAAACTAATGCAGTTCTGCAAACCATACCACATCATCCCTTCAGTTTATTCACACAAAAACATGTGCACTTGCATACCATACCATATCATCTCTTTAGTGTATTCACACAGAACCATGCACTTCAGCATACCATACCATAACATGCCTACAGTGTATTCACACAGAACCATGCAATTCTACATCCCATATCACATCATTATTTCAGTGTATTCACACAGAAACATGCACTTCAGCATACCATACCACATCATCCCTTCAGAGAATTTAAACAGAACCATGCACTTCTGCATACCAACCATATTGTCCCTTCATTGAGTTCACACAGAAAGATGCACTTCTGCATACCATACCACATCATCCCTTCAGTATATTAACATAGAACCATGCACACCAGCTTACCATACCACATCATCCTTTCAGAGTATGCATACATAGCAATGCACTTCTGCATACGATACCATAACACCCTTTCAGTGTATTCACACAGAACCATACACTTCTGCATACTATACCACATCATATCTTTAGTGTATTCACACACAATCATGCACCTGTGAGTACCACAACACATCATCCCTTCAGTGTATTCACATAGAACCCTGCACTTCTGCATAATATACCACATCATCTCTTCAGTGTATTAACATAGAACCATGCATTTCTGCACACCATACCACATCATCCCTTCAGTATATTCATGCAGAACCATGCACTTCTGTATACCATACCACATCATCCTTTCAGTGTATTCATGCAGAACCATGCATTCTGCATACCATATCACATCATATCTTCAGTTTATTCATGCAGAACCATACACTTCTGCATACCATATCACATCATCCATTCAGTTTATTTGCACAGAACCATAAACTTCTGCATACCATATCACATCATCCCTTCAGTGTATTAATACATAACCATGCACTTCTGCATACCATAACATCACTTTAGTGTATTCACACAGAGACATGCACTTCTGCATACCATACCATATCATTCCTTCAGTGTATTCACACAGAATCATGCACTTCTGCATACCATACCACATCATTCCTTCAGTGTATTTACATAGAACCCTGCACTTCTGAATACCATGCAACATCATTCATTCGGTGTATTCACCCTGACCTATGCAATTCTGTATAACATACCACATCATCCTTTCAGTGTGCATTCATACAGTACCATACACTTATGCATACCATACCACATCATCCCTTCAGTGTATTCACACAGCATAATGCAGTTCTGCATACCATACCACATCATCCCTTCAGTGTATTTACACAGAACCATGCACTTCTGCATACCATACCAAATCATCCTTTCAATGTATTAATACAGAACCAAGCACTTCTGCATACCAAACCATAACATTCATTCAGTGTATTCACACAGAGCCATGCATTTCTGCATACCAGTCCACATCATCCCTTCAATATAATCACTCAGAACCATGCACTTCAGCATAGCATACCACATCATCCCGTCAGTGTATTCACACAGAACCATACACTTCTGCATGCCATACCATATCATCCCTTCAGTGTATTCACACAGAACCCTGCACTTCTGCGTACCATACCACATCATCCATTCAGTGTATTCACACAGAAACCTGCACTTCTGCATACCATACCAAATCATCCCTTCACTGTATTAATGCAGAACCAAGCACTTCTGCATACCATACAATAACATCCCTTCAGTGTATTCACACAGAACCATGCACTTATGCATACCATACCACATCATCCCTTCAGTGTATTCACACAGCATAATGCAGTTCTGCATACCATACCACATCATCCCTTCAGTGTATTCACACAGAACCATGTACTTCTGCATACCACACCAAATTATCCCTTTAATGTATTAATACATAACCATACACTTCTGCATACTATACCACATTGTTCCTTCTGTCTATTCACATGGAACCATCCACCTCTGCATACCATACCACAACATCCCATCAGTGTATTCATACAGAACCATGCACTTCTGTAGACCATACCACATCATCCCTTCAGTGAATTCATAAAGAACCATGCACTTATACATACCATACCAAATCATCCCTTCAGTGTATTCACCCAAACTAATGCAGTTCTGCAAACCATACCACATCATCCCTTCAGTTTATTCACACAAAAACATGTGCACTTGCATACCATACCATATTATCTCTTTAGTGTATACACACAGAACCATGCACTTCTGCATACCATACCACATCATTTTTTTCATTGTATTCAGAGTGAATCCTGCAATTTTGCATAGGATACCACATTGTCCCTGCAGTGTATTACACAGACCCATGCACTTCTGCATATCAAAGCACTCATCTTTTTATTGTATTCACAAAAAATGCACTTCTGCAAACCCACAACATCATCCCTTCAGTATAAACACCCAGACACATGCACATCTGTATACCATATGAAATAATCCCTTCAGACTATTCATACAGAAACATGCACATCTGTATACCATATGAAATAATCCCTTCAGACTATTCATACAGAAACATGCACTTCTGCATACCATACCACATCATCCCTTCAGTGTATTCAAACAGAACCATGCATTTCTGCATACTATATGTCATCATCCATTCAGTGTATTAATACATAACTGTACACTTCTGCATACCATACCATAACATCCTTTCACTGCATTCATACAGAACCATGCACTTCTGCATACCATACCACATCATCCCATCAGTGCATTCACATTGAACTGTAGACATCTGCATACCAAACCAAATCATCCCTTCATTGTATTCTCACTGAACTGTAGACGTCTGCATACTATACCAATTCATCCCTTCAGTGTATTCACACAGAACCATGCACCTTTGCATACCATACCATAACATCCCCTCATTGTATTCACATAGAATCATGCACTTCTGTGTACCACACCACATCATCCTTTCAGTATATTCACACATACCCATACACTTCTGCATATTATACCACATCGTCCCTTCTGTCTATTTACATGGAATCATCCACTTCTGCATACCATACCACAACATCCCATCAGTGTATTCATACAGAACATGCACTTCTGCATACCATACCACATTGTCACTTCAGTGATATACATAGAACCATACACTTCTGCATATCATGTAACATCATCATTTCAGTGTAATCACCCAGACCCATGCACTTCTGTAGACCATACCACATCATCCCTTCTGTGAATTAATAAAGAACCATGCACTTATGCATACCATACCAAATCGTCCCTTCAGTGTATTCACCCAAAATAATGCAGTTCTACAAACCATATCACATCATCCCTTCAGTTTATTCACACAGAACCCTGCACTTCTGCGTACCATACCACATCATCCATTCAGTGTATTCACACAGAAACCTGCACTTCTGCATACCATACCAAATCATCCCTTCACTGTATTAATGCAGAACCAAGCACTTCTGCATACCATACAATAACATTCCTTCAGTGTATTCACACAGAACCATGCACTTATGCATACCATACCACATCATCCCTTCAGTGTATTCACACAGCATAATGCAGTTCTACATACCATACCACATCATCCCTTCAGTGTATTCACACAGAACCATGTACTTCTGCATACCACACGAAATTATCCCTTTAATGTATTAATACATAACCGTACACTTCTGCATACCATACCATAGCATCCTTTCACTGCATTCATACAGACCATGCACTTCTGCATACCATACCACATCATCCCTTCAGTGCATTCACATTGAACTGTAGACATCTGCCTACCAAACCAAATCATCCCTTCACTGTATTCACACTGAACTGTAGATGTCTGCATACCATACCAATTCATCCCTTCAGTGTATTCACACAGAACCATGCACCTTTGCATACCATACCATAACATCCCCTCATTGTATTCACATAGAATCATGCACTTCTGTGTACCACACAACATCATCCTTTCAGTATATTCACACATACCCATACACTTCTGCATATTATACCACATCGTCCCTCCTGTCTATTTACATGGAATCATCCACTTCTGCATACCATACCACAACATCCCATCAGTGTATTCATACAGAACATGCACTTCTACATACCATACCACATCATCACTTCAGTTTATTCATGCAGAACCATACACTTCTGCATACCATATCACATCATCCATTCAGTTTATTTGCACAGAACCATAAACTTCTGCATACCATATCACATCATCCCTTCAGTGTATTAATACATAACCATGCACTTCTGCATACCATAACATCACTTTAGTGTATTCACACAGAGACATGCACTTCTGCATACCAAACCATAACATTCATTCAGTGCATTCACACAGAGCCATGCATTTCTGCATACCAGTCCACATCATCCCTTCAATATAATCACTCAGAACCATGCACTTCAGCATAGCATACCACGTCATCCCGTCAGTGTATTCACACAGAACCATACACTTCTGCATGCCATACCATATCATCCCTTCAGTGTATTCACACAGAACCCTGCACTTCTGCGTACCATACCACATCATCCATTCAGTGTATTCACACAGAAACCTGCACTTCTGCATACCATACCAAATCATCCCTTCACTGTATTAATGCAGAACCAAGCACTTCTGCATACCATACAATAACATTCCTTCAGTGTATTCACACAGAACCATGCACTTATGCATACCATACCACATCATCCCTTCAGTGTATTCACACAGCATAATGCAGTTCTGCATACCATACCACATCATCCCTTCAGTGTATTCACACAGAACCATGTACTTCTGCATACCACACCAAATTATCCCTTTAATGTATTAATACATAACCGTACACTTCTGCATACCATACCATAGCATCCTTTCACTGCATTCATACAGAACCATGCACTTCTGCATACCATACCACATCATCCCTTCAGTGCATTCACATTGAACTGTAGACATCTGCATACCAAACCAAATCATCCCTTCAGTGTATTCACACTGAACTGTAGACGTCTGCATACCATACCAAATCCTCCCTTCAGTGTATTCACACAAAACCATGCACCTTTGCATACCATACCATAACATCCCCTCAGTGTATTCACATAGAATCATGCACTTCTGTGTACCATACAACATCATCCTTTCAGTATATTCAAACATAACCATACACTTCTGCATATTATACCACATTGTCCCTTCTGTCCATTCACATGGAACCATCCACTTCTGCGTACCATACCACATCATTCCCTCAGTGTATTCACACAAAACCGTGGACTTCTGCTAACCATACCACATTGTCCCTTCAGTGTATCTATACAGAACCATGCACTTCTGCATACCAAAAAACATCATCCCCTCAATATATTCACATAGAACCATTCACTTCTGCATACCATGCAACATCATCCCTTCATTGTATTCACACTGAACTGTAGACATCTGCATACCATACTAAATCATCCCATCAGTGTAGTCACATAAAACCATGCACCTTTGCATACCATACCATAACATCCCCTTATTGTATTCACATAGAATCATGCACTTTTGTGTATCATACCACATCATCCTTTCAGTATATTCACACATAACCATACACTTCTGCATACTATACCACATTGTTCCTTCTGTCTATTCACATGGAACCATCCACCTCTGCATACCATACCACAACATCCCATCAGTGTATTCATACAGAACCATGCATTTCTGTAGACCATACCACATCATCCCTTCAGTGAATTCATAAAGAACCATGCACTTATACATACCATACCAAATCATCCCTTCAGTGTATTCACCCAAACTAATGCAGTTTTGCAAACCATACCACATCATCCCTTCAGTTTATTCACACAAAAACATGTGCACTTGCATACCATACCATATCATCTCTTTAGTGTATTCACACAGAACCATGCACTTCTGCATACCATACCACATCATTTCTTCATTGTATTCAGAGAGAATCCTGCAATTTTGCATAGGATACCACATTGTCCCTGCAGTGTATTACACAGAACCATGCACTTCTGCATATCAAAGCACTCATCTTTTTATTGTATTCACAAAAAATGCACTTCTGCAAACCATACAACATCATCCCTTCAGTATAAACACCCAGACACATGCACATCTGTATACCATATGAAATAATCCCTTCAGACTATTCATACAGAAACATGCACTTCTGCATACCATACCACATCATCCCTTCAGTGTATTCAAACAGAACCATGCATTTCTGCATACCATATGTCATCATCCATTCAGTGTATTAATACATAACTGTACACTTCTGCATACCATACCATAACATCCTTTCACTGCATTCATACAGAACCATGCACTTCTGCATACCATACCACATCATCCCTTCAGTGCATTCACATTGAACTGTAGACATCTGCATACCAAACCAAATCATCCCTTCATTGTATTCAACTGAACCGTCCACCTCTGCATATCATACCACAACATCCCATCAGTGTATCCATACAGAACCATGCACTTCTGTAGACCATACCACAACATCCATTCAGTGAATTCATAAAGAACCATGCACTCATACATACCATACCAAATCATCCCTTCAGTGTATTCACCCAAAATAATGCAGTTCTGCAAACCATACCACATCATCCCTTCAGTTTATTCACACAAAAACATGTGCACCTGCATACCATACCATGTCATCTCTTTAGTGTATTCACACAGAACCATGCAATTCTGCATACCATACCACATCATTTCTTCATTGTATTCAGATAATCCTGCAATTTTGCATAGGATACCACATTGTCCCTGCAGTGTATTACACAGAACCATGCACTTCTGCATATCAAAGCACTCATCTTTTTATTGTATTCACAAAAAATGCACTTCTGCATACCATACCACATCATCCCTTCAGTGTATTCAAACAGAACCATGCATTTCTGCATACCATATGTCATCATCCATTCAGTGTATTAATACATAACTGTACACTTCTGCATACCATACCATAACATCCTTTCACTGCATTCATGCAGAACCATGCACTTCTGCATACCACACCACATCATCCCTTCAGTGCATTCACATTGAACTGTAGACATCTGCATACCAAACCAAATCATCCCTTCATTGTATTCACACTGAACTGTAGACATCTGCATACCATACCAATTCATCCCTTCAGTGTATTCACACAGAACCATGCACCTTTGCATACCATACCATAACATCCCCTCATTGTATTCACATAGAATCATGCACTTCTGTGTACCACACCACATCATCCTTTCAGTATATTCACACATACCCATACACTTCTGCATATTAAACCACATCGTCCCTTCTGTCTATTTACATGGAATCATCCACTTCTGCATACCATACCACAACATCCCATCAGTGTATTCATACAGAACATGCACTTCTGCATACCATACCACATCATCACTTCAGTGTATATACATAGAACCATACACTTCTGCATATCATGTAACATCATCATTTCAGTGTAATCACCCAGACCCATGCACCTCTGTAGACCATACCACATCATCCCTTCAGTGAATTCATAAAGAACCATGCACTTATGCATACCATACTAAATCGTCCCTTCAGAGTATTCACCCAAAATAATGCAGTTCTACAAACCATATCACATCATCCCTTCAGTTTATTCACACAGAAACATGTGCATCTGCATACCATACCATATAAACTCTTTAGTATATTTACACAGAACCATGCACTTCTACATACCATACCACATCATTTCTTCATTGTATTCAGAGAGAACACTGCAATTTAGCATACCATATCACATCGTCCCTGCAGTGTATTACACAGACCCATGCACTTCTGCATATCAAAGCACTCATCTTTTTATTGTATTCACAAAAAATGCAATTCTGCATACCATACAACATCATCCCTTCAGTGTAAACACCCAGACCCATGCACTTCTGTATACCATACCACATAATCCCTTCAGAGAATTCATACAGAACCATGCACTTCTGCATACTATAACACATCGTACTTTCAGTGTATTCACACAACCATGCAGTTTTGCATGCATTATCGCATTATCTCTTCAGTGTGTTAATATAGAACCATGCACTTCTGCATACCATATCACATCATACTTTCAGTGTATTCACACACAACCATGTGCTTCTGCATACCATACCACATTGCCCCTTCACTGTATTTACACAGAACCATGCACTTTTGCAAATTAAAACATATCATCTGTTTAGTGTATTCACCCAAAACCATGCTCTTCAGCATACCATATTTCATCCCTTCAGTGTAAACACCCAGACACATGCACATCTGTATACCATATGAAATAATCCCTTCAGACTATTCATACAGAAACATGCACTTCTGCATACCATACCAAATCATCCCTTCAGTGTATTCACACAGAACCATGCACCTTTGCATACCATAAAATCCCCTCAGTGTATTGACATAGAATCATGCACTTCTGTGTAGCATACAACATCATCCTTTCAGTATATTCAAACATAACCATATACTTCTGCATATTATACCACATCGTCCCTTCTGTCCATTCACATGGAACCATCCACTTCTGCATACCATACCACATCATTCCCTCAGTGTATTCACACAAAACTGTGGACTCCTGCTAACCATACCACATTCTCCATTCAGTGTATCTATACAGAACCATGCACTTCTGCATACCAAAAAAAGTCGTCCCCTCAATATATTCACATAGAACCATTCACTTCTGCATACCATGCAACATCATCCCTTCATTGCATTCACACTGAACTGTAGATGTTTGCATACCATACCAAATCATCCCTTCAGTGTAGCCACATAGAACCATGCACCTTTGCATACCATACCATAACATCCCCTCATTGTATTCACATAGAATCATGCACTTTTGTGTACCATACCACATCATCCTTTCAGTATATTCACATACACTTCTGCATACTATACCACATCGTCCCTTCTGTCTATTCACATGGAACCATCCACTTCTGCATACCACACCACAACATCTCATCAGTGTATTCATAGAGAACCATGCACTTCTACATACCATACCACATTATCCCTTCAGTGTATATACATAGAACCATGCACTTCTGCATATCATGTAACATCATAATTTCAGTGTAATCACCCAGACCTATGCACTTCTGTAGACCATACCACATCATCCCTTCAGTGAATTCATAAAGAAACATGCACTTCTGCATACCATACCACATCATCCTTTCAGTGTATTCACACACAACCATGTGCTTCTGCATACCATACCACATTATCCCTTCAGTGTATTCACACTGAACTGTAGACATCTGCATACCATACCAAATCCTCCCTTCAGTGCATTCACACTGAACTGTAGACATCTGCATACCATACCAAATCATCCCTTCAGTGTATTCACACAGAACCATGCACCTTTGCATACCATACCATAACATCCCTTCAGTTTATTCACACAGAAACATGTGCACCTGCATACCATGCCATATCATCTCTTTAGTGTATTCACACAGAACCATGCACTTCTGCATACCATACCACATCATTTCTTCATTGTATTCAGAGAGAACCCTGCAATTTTGCATAAGATACCACATTGTCCCAGCAGTGCATTACACAGAACCATGCACTTCTGCATATCAAAGCACTCATATTTTTATTGTATTCACAAAAAATGCACTTCTGCATACCATACAACATCATCCCTTCAGTGTAAACACCCATACCCATGAACTTCTGTATACCATACCACATAACCCCTTCAGAGAATTCATACAGAACCATGCACTTCTGCATACTATACCACATCGTACTTTCAGTGTATTCACACACAACCATGCAGTTTCGCATGCATTACCACATTATCTCTTCAGTGTGTTAATATAGAACCATGCACTTCTGCATACCATATCGCATCATACTTTCAGTGTATTCACACACAACCATGTGCTTCTGCATACCATACCACATCGTCCATTCAGTGTATTTACACAGAAGCATGCACTTTTGCATATCAAAACATATCATCTTTTTAGTGTATTCACGCAAAACCATGCTCTTCAGCATATCATATGTCATCCCTTGAGTGTAAACACCCAGACACATGCACATCTGTATACCATGTGAAATAATCCCTTCAGACTATTCATACAGAAACATGCACTTCTGCATACCATACCACATCATCCTTTCAGTGTATTCACACACAACCATGTGCTTCTGCATACCATACCACATTATCCCTTCAGTGTATTCACACTGAACTGTAGACATCTGCATACCATACCAAATCCTCCCTTCAGTGCATTCACACTGAACTGTAGACATCTGCATACCATACCAAATCATCCCTTCAGTGTATTCACACAGAACCATGCACCTTTGCATACCATACCATAACATCCCCTCAGTGCATTCACATAGAATCATGCACTTCTGTGTACCATACATCATCCTTTCAGTATATTCAAACATAACCATACACTTCTGCATACTATACCACATCATCCAGTCTGTCTATTCACATGGAACCATTCACTTCTGCATACCATACCACATCATTCCCTCAGTATATTTACACAAAACCGTGGACTTCTGCTAACCATACCACATTGTCCCTTCAGTGTATCTATACAGAAACATGCACTTCTGCATAACAAAAACCATCATCCCCTCAGTATATTCACATAGAACCATGCACTTCTGCATACCATGCAACATCATCCCTTCATTGTATTCACACTGAACTGTAGACATCTGCATACCATACCAAATCATCCCTTCAGTGTATTCACACAGAACTATGTACCTTTGCATACCATACCATAACATCCCCTCATTGTATTCACATAGAATCATGCACTTCTGTGTACCACACCACATCATCCTTTCAGTATATTCACATATAACCATACACTTCTGCATATTATACCACATCGTCCCTTCTGTCTATTCACATGAAACCATCCACTTCTGCATACCATACCACAACATTCCTTCAGTGTATTCCTACAGAACCATGCACTTCTGCATACCATACCACATCATCCCTGCAGTGTATTACACAGAACCATGCACTTCTGCATATCAAAGCACTCATCTTTTTATTGTATTCACAAAAATGCACTTCTGCATACCATACAACATCATCCCTTCAGTGTAAACACCCAGACCCATGCACTTCTGTATACCATACCACATAATCCTGTCAGAGAATTCATACAGAACCATGCACTTCTGCTAACCATACCACATTGTCCCTTCAGGGTATCTATACAGAACCATACATTTCTGCATACCAAAGACCATAATCCCCTCAGTATATTCACATAGAACCATGCACTTCTGCATACCATGCAGCATCATCCCTTCATTGTATTCACACTGAACTGTAGACATCTGCATACCATACCAAATCATCCCTTCAGTGTAGTCGCACAGAACCATGCACCTTTGCATACCATACCATAACATCCCCTCATTGTATTCACATAGAATCATGCACTTCTGTGTACCATACCACATCATCCTTTCAGTATATTCACACATAGCCATACACTTCTGCATACTATACCACATCATCCCTTCTGTCTATTCACATGGAACCATCCACTTCTGCATACCATACCACAACATCACATCAGTGTATTCATACAGAATCATGCACTTCTTCATACCATACCACATCATCCCTTGGGTTTATTCACACAGAACCATGTGTGTCTGCATACCATACCATTTTATCTCTTCAGTGTATTCACACAGAACCATGCATTTCTGCACACCATATCACATCATCACTTCCATTTATTCACACAGAAACATACACTTCGGCATACCATACGACATGATACTTTCAGTGTACTCAGACAGTACCTTGCACTTCTGTGTAGTATACCACATAATTGCTTCAGTGTATTTACACAGAACCATGCACTTCTGCATACCATACAACATCACCCCTTCAGTGTATTCACCCAGATACATACACTTCTGCATACCATACTACATAATTCCATCAGTGTATTCACCCAGACTCATGCATTTTTGCGCATAATACCACATTGTTCCTTCAGTGCATTCACACAGAACCCTGCACTTCTGCGTACCATACCACATCATCCTTTCAGTGTATTTGTACAAAACCCTGCACTTCTGCATACCATACCACATCATCACTTCAATGTAATAACATACAACCATGCACTTCTGCATACCATACTACATCATCCTTTCAGTGTATTCATACATAACCATGCATTTCTGCATACCATACCATAACATCCCTTCAGTGTACTCACACAGAACCATTCACTTCTGCATACCATACAACATCATCCCTTCAGTGTAAATACCCAGACCCATGCACTTCTGTATACCATACCACATAATCCCTTCAGAGAATTCATACAGAACCATGCACTTCTGCATACCATACCACATCATCCAGTCAGTGTATTCACACAGAACCATGCAGTTCTGCATGCATTAGCACATTATCTCTTCATTGTTTTAATATAGAATTATGCACTTCTGTATACCATACCAACTCATACTTTCAGTGTATTGACACACAACCATGTGCTTCTGCATACCATATCACATCGTCCCTTCAGTGCATTTACAAAGAACCATGCACTTCTGCATATCAAAACACATCATCCTTTTAGTGTATTCACACAAAACCATGCACTTCAGCATACCATACATCATCCCTTCAGTGCAAACAACC
This sequence comes from Protopterus annectens, assembly GCF_019279795.1. Taxonomy (NCBI): domain Eukaryota; kingdom Metazoa; phylum Chordata; order Ceratodontiformes; family Protopteridae; genus Protopterus; species Protopterus annectens. The sequence goes on along the minus strand of NC_056736.1, from coordinate 659,167,585 downwards.
AGACACATGCACATCTGTATACCATATGAAATAATCCCTTCAGACTATTCATACAGAACCATGCACTTCTGCATACCATACCACATCATCCTTTCAGTGTATTCACACACAACCATGTGCTTCTGCATACCATACCACATCATCCCTTCAGTGTATTCACACTGAACTGTAGACGTCTGCATACCATAACAAATCATCCCTTCAGTGTATTCACACAGAACCATGAACATTTGCATACCATACCATAAAATTCCCTCAGTGTATTCACATAGAATCATGCACTTTTGTGTACCATACCATATCATCCTTTCAGTATATTCACACATAACCATACACCTCTGCATACCATATCACATTGTCCCTTCTGTCTATTCACATGGAACCATCCACTTCTGCATACCATACCACACCATTCCCTCAGTGTATTCACACAGAAACATGGACTTCTGCTAAGCATACCACATTGTCCCTTCAGTGTATCTATACAGAACCATGCAGTTCTGCATACCAAACTCCATTGTCCCCTCAGTATATTCACATAGAACCATGCACCTCAGCATACCATGCACCAGCATCACTTCAGTGTATTCATCCATTCTGATGCACTTGTGTATACCATACCACAACATCCCATCAGTGTATTCATAGAGAACCATGCACTTCTTCAAGCCATACCACACCATCCCTTGTGTTTATTCGCACAGAGCCATGTACATCTGCATACCATACCATTTTATCTCTTCAGTGTATTCACACAGAACCATGCACTTCTGCTAACCATACCACATTGTCCCTTCAGGGTATCTATACAGAACCATGCACTTCTGCATACCAAACACCATCACCCCCTCAGTATATTCACATAGAACCATGCACTTCTGCATACCATGCAGCATCATCCCTTCATTGTATTCACACTGAACTGTAGACATCTGCATACCATACCAAATCATCCCTTCAGTGTAGTCGCACAGAACCATGCACCTTTGCATACCATACCATAACATCCCCTCATTGTATTCACATAGAATCATGCACTTCTGTGTACCATACCACATCATCCTTTCAGTATATTCACACATAGCCATACACTTCTGCATACTATACCACATCATCCCTTCTGTCTATTCACATGGAACCATCCACTTTTGCATACCATACCACAACATCACATCAGTGTATTCATACAGAATCATGCACTTCTTCATACCATACCACATCATCCCTTGGGTTTATTCACACAGAACCATGTGTGTCTGCATACCATACTATTTTATCTCTTCTGTGTATTCACACAGAGCCATGCATTTCTGCACACCATATCACATCATCACTTCCATTTATTCACACAGAAACATACACTTCGGCATACCATACGACATGATACTTTCAGTGTACTCAGACAGTACCTTGCACTTCTGTGTAGTATACCACATAATTGCTTCAGTGTATTTACACAGAACCATGCACTTCTGCATACCATACAACATCACCCCTTCAGTGTATTCACCCAGATGCATACACTTCTGCATACCATACTACATAATTCCATCAGTGTATTCACCCAGACTCATGCATTTCTGCACATAATACCACATTGTTCCTTCAGTGCATTCACACAGAACCCTGCACTTCTGCGTACCATACCACATCATCCTTTCAGTGTATTTGCACAAGACCCTGCACTTTTGCATACCATACCACATCATCACTTCAATGTAATAACATACAACCATGCACTTCTGCATACCATACTACATCATCCTTTCAGTGTATTCATACATAACCATGCATTTCTGCATACCATGCCATAACATCCCTTCAGTGTACTCACACAGAACCATTCACTTCTGCATACCATACAACATCATCCCTTCAGACCCATGCACTTCTGTATACCATACCACATAATCCCTTCAGAGAATTCACACAGAACCATGCACTTCTGCACGCCATACCATATCATCACTTCCATTTATTCACACAGAAACATACACTTTGGCATGCCATACGACATGATACCTTCAGTGTATTCAGACAGAACCCTGCACTTCTGTGTAGCATACCACATTATCAGTTCAATGTATTTACACACAACCATGCACTTTTGGTTATCAAGCCACATCATCTTTTCAGTGTATTCACACAGAACCATGCACTTCTGCATACCATACAACATCACCCCTTCAGTGTATTCACCCAGATGCATACACTTCTGTATACCATACCACATAATTCCATCAGTGTATTCACCCAGACCCATGCACTTCTGTGTACCATACCACATCGTTCCTTTAGTGCATTTGCACAGAACGCTGCACTTCTGCGTACCATACCACATCATCCTTTCAGTGTATTCACACAGAACCCTGCACTTCTGCATACCATACCACATTATCACTTCAGTGTAATAACATACAACCATGCACTTCTGCATACCGTACTACATCATCCTTTCAGCATATTCATATATAACCATGCACTTCTGCATGCCATACCATAACATCCCTTCAGTGTACTCACACAGAACCATTCACTTCTGCATACCATACCACACCATCCCTTTAGTGTACTTACACAATTCTGCATACCAAGCCACATCATACCTTCATTGTAGTCACACAGAACCCTGCACTTCTGCATAACATACCACATCATCCCTTCAGCATATTAACATAGATCCATTCACTTCTGCATACCATACCACATCATCCTTTCACTATATTCATACAGAACCATGCACTTCAACGTACCATGCCATAACATGCCTATAGTGTACTCACACAGAACCATGCACTTCTGCATCCAATACCACATCATTCCTTCAGTGTATTCATACAGAACCATGCACTTCAGCATACCATACCACATCATCCCTTCACTATATTCATACAGAACCATGCACTTCAGTGTATCATGCCATAACATGCCTATAGTGTACTCACACAGAACCATGCACTTCTGCATCCAATACCACATCATTCCTTCAGTGTATTCATACAGAACCATGCACTTCAGCATACCATATCACATCATCCCTTCAGAGAATTCAAACAGAACCATGCACTTCTGCATACCAACCATATTGTTCCTTCATTGAATTCAAACAGAAACATTCACTTCTGCATACCATAGCACAACATTCCTTCAGTCTATTCATATGGAACCATGCACTTCTGCATACCATACCACATCATTCCTTCAATGTATGCACATAGAAAAATGCAATTCTGCTTACCAAACCACATTGTCCCTACAGTGTATCTACATTGAAGCATGCACTTTTGCATACCAAACACCATCGTCCCTTCAGTGTACTCAAACAGAACCAAGCGCTTCTGTATATCATGCAACATCATCCCTTCAGTGCATTCACCCATTCTCATGCACTTCTGTATACCAAACACCATCTTCCCTTCAGTGTATTCACACAGAACCATGCACATCTGCATACCATACCACATAATACTTTCAGTGTATTCAGACAGAAACCTGCACTTCTGCAGACCATACCACATCGTCCCTTCAGTGTATTTACACAGAACCATACACTTCTGCACATCAAACCACATTATCTTTTCAGTATATTCACACAGAACCATGCACTTCTGTATACCATACATCACCCCTTCAGTGTGTTCACATAGACCCATACACTCCTGTATACCATACCACATCATCCCTTCAATATAATCACACAGAACGATAAACTTCTGCATAGCATACCACATCATCCCTTCAGTGTATTCACACAGAGCCATACACTTCTGCATACCATACCACATCATCCCTTCAGTGTATTCACACAGAAGCCTGTACTTCTGCATACCATACCACATCATCCATTCAGTGTATTCACACAGAAACCTGCACTACTGCATGCTATACCACATTATCCCTTCAGTGTATTCACACAGAACCATGTGAATCTGCATGCCATACCACATCATCCCTTCAGTGCATTCACACAGAGCCATACAATTCTGTATACCATACCAAATCATCCCTTCAGTGCATTAATACAGAAAAAAAAACTATGAATATCATACTATAACATCCCTTCAGTGTATTCACACAGAACCATGCACTTATGCATAAGATACCACACCATCCTTTCAGTTATTCACACAGAAACCTGCACTTCTGCATACCATACCACATTATCCCTTCAGTGTATTAACATAGAACCGTGCAGGTCGGCTTACCATACCACATCATCCTTTCAGTGTATGCATACATAACCATGCACTTCTGCATATGATATCATAACACCCTTTCAGTGTAAACAAGTTAAAATAAAACCACTCAAAAAACAACAAATGAAGAAAAACCACACTGGAGCCAAAGAATAATATAGTAAGTGCTATAATTTACTAAAATAAGTAAACTTCTTCAGACAAAATCACAAAGGAAATGAATGCATTTAAATACAATAAAAATCATGACATCATTTCCTTCACAAAGTAGCCAGCCTCAATAAAAGCCCCAAACCATTTAAAAAAAAGGACTTATAATCTCTCAAGTAAATACCAAGACATACAAAAGATACCCTATATACCAATAATTTACATAGAAGTAATACAAAAAATATACACATATAAATAATAAATATAAATATAAATAAAAATAAAAATAAATAACTTTGTTAATTCTATCTAAGCAGTGCTTTTAATTTCAACACACTCATAATGGAAATTAAATCGTTTAAACCTGGTGGAACCAAGGCATTTAATTTAAGTTGCCATATAAATTCCTTTTCCTCAAGTTTCAAACTAATTGGACCTCCTCTATTGTTTTCATGAATCTTTTCGATAATCAAAAATACCCTTTCAGTGTATTCACACAGAACCATACACTTCTGTATACTATACCACATCATACATTTAGTGTATTCATACACAATCATGCACATCTGAGTACCACAACACATCATTCCTTAAGAGTATTCACACAGAACCCTGCAGTTCTGCATAATATACCACATCATCTCTTCAGTGTATTAACATAGAACCAAGCACTTCTGCGAACCAAACCATAACATCCCTTCAGTGTATTCACACAGAACCGTACACTTCTGCATACCATACCATATCATCAATTCAGTGTATTCACACAGAACCCTGCACTTCTCCGACCATACCACATCATCCTATCAGTGTAGTCACACAGAAACCTGCACTTCTGCATCCCATACCACATTATCCCTTCAGTATATTAACATTCAACTATGCACTTCTGCTTAACATACCACATCATCCTTTCAGTGTATGCATACATAACCATACACTTCTGCATATGATAACATAACACCTCTTCAGTGCATTCACACAGAACCATACACTTCTGTATACTATACCACATCATACCTTTAGTGTATTCATACACAATCATGCACATCTGAGTACCACCACACATCATTCCTTCAGAGTATTCACACAGAACCCTGCAGTTCTGCATAATATACCACATCATCTCTTCAGTGTATTAACATAGAACCATGCATCTTTGCACACCATACCACATCATCCCTTTAGTATATTCATGCAGAACCAAAAACTTCTGTATACCAAACCACATCATCCTTTCAGTGTATTCACACAGAACCACACATTTCTGCACACCATACCACGTCATCCCTTCAGTATATTCATGCAGAACCATGTACATCTGTATACCATACTACATCATCCTTTCACTGTGTATGCATGCAGAACAATGCACTTCTGCATCCCATATCACATCATCCCTTCAGTTCTTTCACATAGACCCATATACTTCTACATACCCTATCACATCATCCCTTCAGTTTATTCACACAGCACCATACACTTCTGCATACCATATCACATCATCCCTTCAGTGTATTAATACATAACCATGCACTTCTGCATACCATACCATAACATCACTTCAGTGTAGTCACACGGAAACATGCAGTTCGCATACCATACCACATCATCCTTTCAGTGTATTCATACAGCATAATGCAGTTTTGCATACCATACCACATCATCCCTTCAGTGTATTCACACAGAACCATGCACTTCTTCATACCATTCCAAATCATCTCTTCAATGTATTAATACAGAAACAAGCACTTCTGCATACCAAACCATAACATGCTTTCAGTGTATTCACATAGAACCATGCATTTCAGTATACCATACCACATCATCCCTTCAGTTGGTCACACAGAAGCATGCAATACTGCATAACATACCACATCATCCCTTCAATATAATCACTCAGAACCATGCACGCCTGCATACCATACCATATCATCCCTTCAGTGTATTCACACAGAACCCTGCACTTCTGCATACCATACCAAATCATCCCTTCATCATATTAATACAGAACCAAGCACTTCTGCATACCATACTATTACATCCCTTCATTGTATGCACATAGAACCATGCACTTATGCATAACATACCACATTATTCTTTCAGTGTATTCACACAGTATAATGCAGTTCTGCATACCACACCACATCATCCTTTCAGTGTATTCACACAGAATCATGCACTTCTGCATACCATACCATATTATCAATCCAGTGTAATCACACAGAACCCTGCACTTCTGCGTACCATACCACATCATCCTATCAGTGTATTCACACAGAAACCTACACTTCTGCATGCCTTCAATGTATTAATACAGAACCAAGCACTTCTGCATACCAGACCATAACATCATTTCTGTGTATTCCCACAGAACCGTACACTTCTGCATACCATACCGCATTATCAATTCAGTGTAATCACACAGAACCCTGCACTTCTGCGTGCCATACCATATCATCCTATCAGTGTATTCACACAGAAACCTGCACTTCTGCATGCCTAACCACAATATCCCTTCAGTGTATTAACATTGAACCATGCACTTCTGCTTACCGTACCACATCATCCTATCAGTGTATTGACACAGAAACCTGCACTTCTCCATGCCATACCACATTATCCCTTCAGTGTATTAACATAGAACAATGCATGTCAGCTTACCATACCACATCATCCTTTCAGTGAATGCATACATAACCATGCACTTATGCATACAATGCCATAAGACCCTTTCACTGTATTCACACAGAACCATACACTTCTGCATACTATACCACATCATACCTTTAGTGCATTCATACACAGTCATGCACCTTTGAGTACCACAACACAGCATACCTTCAGTGTATTCACACAGAACCCTGCACTTCTGCATAATATACCACATCATCTCTTCAGTGTATTAACATACAACCATGCATTTTTGCACACCATACCACATCATCCCTTCAGTATATTCATGCAGAACCATGCACTTCTTTACACCATACCACAACATACTTTCAGTGTATTCCCACAGAACCACACATTTCTGCACACCATACCTCGTCATCCCTTCAGTATATTCATGCAGAACCATGCACTTCTGTATACCAGACCAGATCATTCTTTCAGTGTATTCATGCAGAACAATGCACTTCTGCATACCATATCACATCATCCCTTCAGTTTATTCACACAGAATCATACACTTTTGCATACCATATCACATCACACCTTCAGATTATTCACACAGAACTATACACTTCTGCATACCATATCGCATCATCCCTTCAGTGTATTAATACATAACCATGCACTTCTGAATACCATACCATAACATCACTTCAGTGTATTCACACAGTAACATGCACTTCGGCATACCATACCACATCATTCCTTCAGTGTATTCACACAGCATAATACAGTTCTGCATACCATACCACATCATCCCTTCAGTGTATTCACACAGAACCGTGCACTTCTGCATACCATACCACATCATCCCTTCAGTTTATTTACATAGAACCCTGCACTTCTGCGTACCATACCAAATCATCCCTTCAATGTATTAATACAGAAGCAAGAACTTCTGTATACCAAACCATAACATCCCTTCAGTGTATTCACACAGAAACCTGCACTTCTGCATGCCTAACCACATTATCCCTTCAGTGTATTAACATTAAACCATGCACTTCTGCTTACCATACCCCATCATCCCTTCAGTGTATTCAAACAGAACCCTGCACTTCCACATACCATACCACATCATCACTTCAATGTAATAACATACAACCATGCACTTCTGCATACCATACTACATCATCCTTTCAGTGTATTCATACATAACCATGCATTTCTGCATACCATGCCATAACATCCCTTCAGTGTACTCACACAGAACCATTCACTTCTGCATACCATACAACATCATCCCTTCAGACCCATGCACTTCTGTATACCATACCACATAATCCCTTCAGAGAATTCACACAGAACCATGCACTTCTGCACGCCATACCATATCATCACTTCCATTTATTCACACAGAAACATACACTTTGGCATGCCATACGACATGATACCTTCAGTGTATTCAGACAGAACCCTGCACTTCTGTGTAGCATACCACATTATCGGTTCAATGTATTTACACACAACCATGCACTTTTGGATATCAAGCCACATCATCTTTTCAGTACATTCACACAGAACCATGCACTTCTGCATACCATACAATATCACCCCGTCAGTGTATTCACCCAGATCCATACACTTCTGTATACCATACCAAATAATTCCATCAGTGTATTCACCCAGACCCATGCACTTCTGAGTACCATACCACATTGTTCCTTTAGTGCATTTGCACAGAACGCTGCACTTCTGCACTCATACCACATCATCCTTTCAGTGTATTCACACAGAACCCTGCACTTCTGCATACCATACCACATTATCACTTCAGTGTAATAACATACAACCATGCACTTCTGCATACCGCACTACATCATCCTTTCAGCATATTCATATATAACCATGCACTTCTGCATGCCATACCATAACATCCCTTCAGTGTACTCACACAGAACCATTCACTTCTGCATACCATACCACACCATCCCTTTAGTGTACTTACACAATTCTGCATACCAAGCCACATCATACCTTCATTGTAGTCACACAGAACCCTGCACTTCTGCATAACATACCACATCATCCCTTCAGCATATTAACATAGATCCATTCACTTCTGCATACCATACCACATCATCCTTTCACTATATTCATACAGAACCATGCACTTCAACGTACCATGCCATAACATGCCTATAGTGTACTCACACAGAACCATGCACTTCTGCATCCAATACCACATCATTCCTTCAGTGTATTCATACAGAACCATGCACTTCAGCATACCATACCACATCATCCCTTCACTATATTCATACAGAACCATGCACTTCAGTGTATCATGCCATAACATGCCTATAGTGTACTCACACAGAACCATGCACTTCTGCATCCAATACCACATCATTCCTTCAGTGTATTCATACAGAACCATGCACTTCAGCATACCATATCACATCATCCCTTCAGAGAATTCAAACAGAACCATGCACTTCTGCATACCAACCATATTGTTCCTTCATTGAATTCAAACAGAAACATTCACTTCTGCATACCATAGCACAACGTTCCTTCAGTCTATTCATATGGAACCATGCACTTCTGCATACCATACCGCATCATTCCTTCAATGTATGCACATAGAAAAATGCAATTCTGCTTACCAAACCACATTGTCCCTACAGTGTATCTACATTGAAGCATGCACTTTTGCATACCAAACACCATCGTCCCTTCAGTGTACTCAAACAGAACCAAGCGCTTCTGTATATCATGCAACATCATCCCTTCAGTGCATTCACCCATTCTCATGCACTTCTGTATACCAAACACCATCTTCCCTTCAGTGTATTCACACAGAACCATGCACATCTGCATACCATACCACATAATACTTTCAGTGTATTCAGACAGAAACCTGCACTTCTGCAGACCATACCACATCGTCCCTTCAGTGTATTTACACAGAACCATACACTTCTGCACATCAAACCACATTATCTTTTCAGTATATTCACACAGAACCATGCACTTCTGTATACCATACATCACCCCTTCAGTGTGTTCACATAGACCCATACACTCCTGTATACCATACCACATCATCCCTTCAATATAATCACACAGAACGATAAACTTCTGCATAGCATACCACATCATCCCTTCAGTGTATTCACACAGAGCCATACACTTCTGCATACCATACCACATCATCCCTTCAGTGTATTCACACAGAAGCCTGTACTTCTGCATACCATACCACATCATCCATTCAGTGTATTCACACAGAAACCTGCACTACTGCATGCTATACCACATTATCCCTTCAGTGTATTCACACAGAACCATGTGAATCTGCATGCCATACCACATCATCCCTTCAGTGCATTCACACAGAGCCATACAATTCTGTATACCATACCAAATCATCCCTTCAGTGCATTAATACAGAAAAAAAAAACTATGAATATCATACTATAACATCCCTTCAGTGTATTCACACAGAACCATGCACTTATGCATAAGATACCACACCATCCTTTCAGTTATTCACACAGAAACCTGCACTTCTGCATACCATACCACATTATCCCTTCAGTGTATTAACATAGAACCGTGCAGGTCGGCTTACCATACCACATCATCCTTTCAGTGTATGCATACATAACCATGCACTTCTGCATATGATATCATAACACCCTTTCAGTGTAAACAAGTTAAAATAAAACCACTCAAAAAACAACAAATGAAGAAAAACCACACTGGAGCCAAAGAATAATATAGTAAGTGCTATAATTTACTAAAATAAGTAAACTTCTTCAGACAAAATCACAAAGGAAATGAATGCATTTAAATACAATAAAAATCATGACATCATTTCCTTCACAAAGTAGCCAGCCTCAATAAAAGCCCCAAACCATTTAAAAAAAAGGACTTATAATCTCTCAAGTAAATACCAAGACATACAAAAGATACCCTATATACCAATAATTTACATAGAAGTAATACAAAAAATATACACATATAAATAATAAATATAAATATAAATAAAAATAAAAATAAATAACTTTGTTAATTCTATCTAAGCAGTGCTTTTAATTTCAACACACTCATAATGGAAATTGAATCGTTTAAACCTGGTGGAACCAAGGCATTTAATTTAAGTTGCCATATAAATTCCTTTTCCTCAAGTTTCAAACTAATTGGACCTCCTCTATTGTTTTCATGAATCTTTTCGATAATCAAAAATACCCTTTCAGTGTATTCACACAGAACCATACACTTCTGTATACTATACCACATCATACATTTAGTGTATTCATACACAATCATGCACATCTGAGTACCACAACACATCATTCCTTAAGAGTATTCACACAGAACCCTGCAGTTCTGCATAATATACCACATCATCTCTTCAGTGTATTAACATAGAACCAAGCACTTCTGCGAACCAAACCATAACATCCCTTCAGTGTATTCACACAGAACCGTACACTTCTGCATACCATACCATATCATCAATTCAGTGTATTCACACAGAACCCTGCACTTCTCCGACCATACCACATCATCCTATCAGTGTAGTCACACAGAAACCTGCACTTCTGCATCCCATACCACATTATCACTGCAGTGTATTAACATAGAACCATGCACGTTGGCTTACCATACCACATCATCCTTTCAGTGTATGCATACATAACCATGCACTTCTGCATACGAGACCATAACACCCTTTCAGTGTATTCACACAGAACCATACACTTCTGTATACTATACCACATCATACCTTTAGTGTATTCATGCACAATCATGCACATCTGAGTACCACCACACATCATTCCTTCAGAGTATTCACACAGAACCCTGCAGTTCTGCATAATATACCACATCATCTCTTCAGTGTATTAACATAGAACCATGCATCTTTGCACACCATACCACATCATCCCTTTAGTATATTCATGCAGAACCAAAAACTTCTGTATACCAAACCACATCATCCTTTCAGTGTATTCACACAGAACCACACATTTCTGCACACCATACCACGTCATCCCTTCAGTATATTCATGCAGAACCATGTACATCTGTATACCATACTACATCATCCTTTCACTGTGTATGCATGCAGAACAATGCACTTCTGCATCCCATATCACATCATCCCTTCAGTTCTTTCACATAGACCCATATACTTCTACATACCCTATCACATCATCCCTTCAGTTTATTCACACAGCACCATACACTTCTGCATACCATATCACATCATCCCTTCAGTGTATTAATACATAACCATGCACTTCTGCATACCATACCATAACATCACTTCAGTGTAGTCACACGGAAACATGCAGTTCGGCATACCATACCACATCATCCTTTCAGTGTATTCATACAGCATAATGCAGTTTTGCATACCATACCACATCATCCCTTCAGTGTATTCACACAGAACCATGCACTTCTTCATACCATTCCAAATCATCTCTTCAATGTATTAATACAGAAACAAGCACTTCTGCATACCAAACCATAACATGCTTTCAGTGTATTCACATAGAACCATGCATTTCAGTATACCATACCACATCATCCCTTCAGTTGGTCACACAGAAGCATGCAATACTGCATAACATACCACATCATCCCTTCAATATAATCACTCAGAACCATGCACGTCTGCATACCATACCATATCATCCCTTCAGTGTATTCACACAGAACCCTGCACTTCTGCATACCATACCAAATCATCCCTTCATCATATTAATACAGAACCAAGCACTTCTGCATACCATACTATTACATCCCTTCATTGTATGCACATAGAACCATGCACTTATGCATAACATACCACATTATTCTTTCAGTGTATTCACACAGTATAATGCAGTTCTGCATACCACACCACATCATCCTTTCAGTGTATTCACACAGAATCATGCACTTCTGCATACCATACCATATTATCAATCCAGTGTAATCACACAGAACCCTGCACTTCTGCGTACCATACCACATCATCCTATCAGTGTATTCACACAGAAACCTACACTTCTGCATGCCTTCAATGTATTAATACAGAACCAAGCACTTCTGCATACCAGACCATAACATCATTTCTGTGTATTCCCACAGAACCGTACACGTCTGCATACCATACCGCATTATCAATTCAGTGTAATCACACAGAACCCTGCACTTCTGCGTGCCATACCATATCATCCTATCAGTGTATTCACACAGAAACCTGCACTTCTGCATGCCTAACCACAATATCCCTTCAGTGTATTAACATTGAACCATGCACTTCTGCTTACCGTACCACATCATCCTATCAGTGTATTGACACAGAAACCTGCACTTCTCCATGCCATACCACATTATCCCTTCAGTGTATTAACATAGAACAATGCATGTCAGCTTACCATACCACATCATCCTTTCAGTGAATGCATACATAACCATGCACTTCTGCATACAATGCCATAAGACCCTTTCACTGTATTCACACAGAACCATACACTTCTGCATACTATACCACATCATACCTTTAGTGCATTCATACACAGTCATGCACCTTTGAGTACCACAACACAGCATACCTTCAGTGTATTCACACAGAACCCTGCACTTCTGCATAATATACCACATCATCTCTTCAGTGTATTAACATACAACCATGCATTTTTGCACACCATACCACATCATCCCTTCAGTATATTCATGCAGAACCATGCACTTCTTTACACCATACCACAACATCCTTTCAGTGTATTCCCACAGAACCACACATTTCTGCACACCATACCTCGTCATCCCTTCAGTATATTCATGGAGAACCATGCACTTCTGTATACCAGACCAGATCATTCTTTCAGTGTATTCATGCAGAACAATGCACTTCTGCATACCATATCACATCATCCCTTCAGTTTATTCACACAGAATCATACACTTTTGCATACCATATCACATCACACCTTCAGATTATTCACACAGAACTATACACTTCTGCATACCATATCGCATCATCCCTTCAGTGTATTAATACATAACCATGCACTTCTGAATACCATACCATAACATCACTTCAGTGTATTCACACAGTAACATGCACTTCGGCATACCATACCACATCATTCCTTCAGTGTATTCACACAGCATAATACAGTTCTGCATACCATACCACATCATCCCTTCAGTGTATTCACACAGAACCGTGCACTTCTGCATACCATACCACATCATCCCTTCAGTTTATTTACATAGAACCCTGCACTTCTGCGTACCATACCAAATCATCCCTTCAATGTATTAATACAGAACCAAGAACTTCTGTATACCAAACCATAACATCCCTTCAGTGTATTCACACAGAAACCTGCACTTCTGCATGCCTAACCACATTATCCCTTCAGTGTATTAACATTAAACCATGCACTTCTGCTTACCATACCCCATCATCCCTTCAGTGTATTCAAACAGAACCCTGCACTTCCGCATACCATACCACATCATCCCTTCAATGTGTATTAACACAGAACCTTGCACTTCTGCATACTATACCACCTCAACCTTTCAGTGTTTTTCTACAGAACCTTGCACTTCTGTGTACCATACCATAACATGGTACTACATTGCCCCAAGATGAAATAAACAGCATGGTATGGTATGCAGAAGTGCATGATTCTGTGTGAAAACACCTATGAGATGATGTGGTACGGTAAGCAGAAGTGCATGGTGGTGTGTGAATACACTAAAGGGATGATGTAGTATGATATGCAGAAGTACATGTTTCTGTGTGAATACACTGAAGGGATGATGTGGTATGGTAAGCAGAAGTGCATGGTGGTGTGTGAATATAATGAAGGGAATTGCTATCATGGCATAGTGGTTAACTACTCTGACTGTGATGTACAGGGTCCTGAGTTCTAGCCTTGCAGAGGCTGTTTATTTCATCTTGGGGCAATGTAGAAATTGCCTCATGTACACAGACAACCCTCTCCTCCTACCACCCAACACTACAACCTGTGAGAGATGCACTTATCTAGCCAAACTGGAGGTAAAGCTCTCCAATCAAGACTGAACTTGACAGTCAAGAGGAGAAGGTAAACACTTGAACCACACCACACTCATCACATAGTCTCACTAAATCTACACCACCAAAATCCACATATAGAAATACAAGAACATTCGCGGAGCCTCTCAATAATAATCTGCTCAAGCAACAGAGACCTCCAAAGCAGAAATGCAAGCAACCTCCACCCCCCAACACAACCCAAATGACACATAACCTGCAGACACAGTGTGCCACTCAACCACAGCCAATAAGGCAAAACAACGTACCCAACACACTAGTCATAGGTGACTCTATAGTCAGGCACACTGATGTCCCACTCACCAGGCTAAATAAGGAGAAGGTTACTGTCAGCTGCCTGTCGGGTGCCAGGATCCGCCACATAACCCATGCACTCTGGTCACTCCACAACAAGTACAAATATAACTCTGTCATTGTCCATGTTGGTGTGAATGACCTGAGACATACCTCCCTGGACTACATGAAAAGAGACATTGAAGAGCTATCCAATCTTGTAGCCCAGGCAGGTATGACCCTAGCCCTGAGTAGCATTCTGCCATCACCCAGAATGATGCCGTAGTACAAGGACAAAATGATTGACTTCAACAATTGGCTAAGCTTCTGGTGCCATTCTAAAGGGATCCAGTATCTGTCTTCCTGGGATGACATGGTCGATAGACCACGATGCTTTGCCAGAGATGGCCTGCACCTGTCACCCCTGGGATTCCAGATACTGGCTAAGGTTTTTGATGCCCCTATAGTGCCTTTTTTAGGCAAGGTTCAAATGACAAATTCACCACCATAACAGGAACAGGCAAGCAAAAACTGAGGGTGATGCTACTCAATGCCAGAAGTCTAAATCTCAAAATGCACTCACTCGAGGCACTCCTTAAAATACAGAACAGTGATATCTGTGCAGTGACTGAGACCTGGTTCAAGGCTCCAGAGAGCACCCCTGCACTACCAGACTATAACTCATACCATACTTTTCGGCCATGTAACCTTGACCGGATCACCAAAGGCGGAGGTGTATCCATACTCATTAAGGATATCCACACCTTCAGGCTAGTTGCTCAGCATAATGCAGCTGAGGTTATCCAAGTGCAACTAACTCTAGGCAAAACTGCAATCCAAATTGTAGCTTGCTACAGATCACCCACCATGCCCCAGGATTCCCACTCCTCTTTTCTTGATGTACTGGAAAATATTAGGGTTCAACCAAATACCCTAATAATGGGTGATTTCAACTACCCCACCATTAACTGGGAAAACTACTCATGTACCTACTCCTTCACTCAACGCTTTCTGGAATTCATAAACTCCAATGCCCTGGATCAACTTATCCACACCCCCACCAGGGGCAACAATATCCTAGATCTAGTCATTATCAATATGACTGACTGGTGTTCCACACCTGAAGTCAATGCCTCATTGGTCCGATCTGACCATAAGCTAGCCACCCTAGATATCCACATCCTGCCTCCACCCCCCATTAAGGAAACCATGGTAAAAAATTTCTCCAAAGCCAACTTCATGCTTCTTAAGACAGAAGTGGTGAACTTCATAACACCCATGCAGATGGACAATACAGTTACAACTACTGAATCCTACACAATTGCACTTTATAAGCATTTACATGAGTGCATGGATCGTGCTATCCCAAACAGAACCAAGACGCTATCCTCCAAAAAAAGGAAGCAAATCTGGTGGTCCCCTACCATAAACAAACTGTACAACAGAAGAAAGAAACTCTTGCAAAAGAGAGTAAAATCCCATGAGTGGAGGAGCTCCCTGGTCAGCCTCAGTAAGAAGCTGCGATCCCTGATAAAATCCTCCAAAGCTAGTTACGAAAACAAAATCGCCACTGATTCTAAAGACAACCACAAAGCATTCTATAGCTATGTCAAGAATCTGAATGTCAACACTCAGATCTGCTCTGAGTTACATCACAATGGCACTAAATATACAGACCCAACTAATATTGCCAATATCCTGGCAGATAGGTTCAGTGCTAACTTTACCCCCCTCTCACCCCCTAAAGAGCCCATATCTATACCGGAAGAATGCAAAGTACCTGTAATCACGGCTGCATAGGTAAAAACCACACTCTCCAAAGCCAAGAACACAGCATCCATGGGACAAGACAACATCCCAGGCTGCGTTCTACATGAACTACAGAACGGACTGGCACCCCACCTAAGTACCATGTTCAATCATAGCCTCACCTCAGGTTTTACGCCTGCTGAATGGCGCACAGCAATGGTTATCCCACTCTACAAGGGGGGAGCCACCACGGACCCCGGGAACTACCGCCTAATTAGCCTGACGAGCCTGGTCTGCAAGGCCATGGAACGTATCATCATGGAACTTATAAACAAAGACATTGGTAATCTCCAAACTCTGGATCCCACCCAGTTCGGGTTTGTAAAAGGCAGGTCATGCCTCCTAAACCTGATAGACTTCTTTGAAGCAGTCACCAAAGCCGTAGACAAGGGTAAGGTGGTTCACACAGCCTATCTAGATCTTGCCAAGGCTTTTGACACCATCCCCTACTCTGGAATTATAGATAAACTCACTAAACTAGGTATAAATCCCTATGTCACAAGATGGGTTGCCAACTGGCTCACTGACAGAACCCACACTGTGAAAGTAGCAGACTCTAAATTTGACTTCAGACCAGTGACAAGTGGAGTATCACAGGGTTCATTCCTGGGTCCTCTCCTGTTTGGTATCTACTTTTTTGAAGTACAGGCTAAGCACAGAAGGTCTTTGGCTAATGAAGTTCAGAGATGACTGCAAACTAGGAGCCATAATCGAAACTCCTAACGATGTGAACATCCTACAAAAGGGCCTCACTGAGACAGATGCCTGGTGTCAAAACCATGGCTTCAAGCTCAATGCCAAAAAGTGCATTGTCATCCCCTTTGGTAAAAACTCTGTACCCATGAACTACAACATAGGTGGTAGTATACTTAACACCGAAAGTCTGATAAGAGACCTTGGGACACAGGTGGACAGTAGTCTCTCCTTTGATAATCACATCATCACAGTAGTCAGGAAACCCTTCTATGTGGCACACCTCATCACAAAAGGTTTCTCATCCAGAAAAAATGAGGTCATTGTTCCCCTCTACTCATCACTCATTAGACCCATTATAGAGTACAATGCCCCTTTCGGTATGTACCTCACAAGACATCTACAACAACTGGAAAGGCCGCAGTAATACCTCACAAAGAGGATTACCGGCCTCAAACAGATGCCCTAAACAGACCGTCTCAAAAAACTCCAGCTTTACTCGGTCGCATATTGCTTACTCAGAGGTGATCTCTGCCTAACATACAAAGCTATGTCAAACCCAGAGATGTTGGACACGCTCCACTTAAATAAATCCCAATCCCTCTGAGCTACATGCTCTAGAGACCTAAACCTTGTCACCACAATAAACAGAACATGCCTGAGGGATAGATTCCTGTCCCAGAGACTTCCCATATTCTGGAATAAACTACCTATCTATATCAAACAAAGCTCCTCATTAGCACTCTTCAAGAAAAATCTTGATGATTGGATGGGAAATAGGAAATTCACCCTGGGGATCACCTCTGTGGCTCTTCTCGACAGTGGCACAGGAAAATAATTTTCTTGGGTGGCAAAAGCCAGGGTACCTTTTTGGCTGGGCTTGTATAGGCGCCAGGGCCGATAGCCTATTACCTACTTATAAACCTATGAACCTATGAACATCCCTTCAGTGTATTCACACAGAACCATGCACATTTGCATACCATACCACATCATCCCTTTATTGTATTCACACACAACCATGCACTTCTGCATACCATACCACATCATTCCTTCAGTGTAATCACACAGAACCATGCCCTTTTGTATACGATACTGCATAATCCCTTCAGCGTATTCACACAGGACCATGCACTCCTGCGTACCATACCACATCATCTCTTCAGTGTATTTACACAGAACCATGCATTTCTACTTATTAAACCATATAGTTGTTTCAGTGTATTCACACAGAACCATGCAGTTCTGCATACCATACCACATCACCCCTTCAGTGTATTCACACAGAACCATGTGCTTCTGCATACCATACCACATCATCCCTTCAGTGTATTCACACAGAACCATGCACTTCTGCATACCGCACCGCATCATCCATTCAGTGTATTCACACAGTAACATGTGCTTCTTCATACCATACAACATCATCCCTTCAGTTTATTCACACAAAACCATGCACTTCTGCATACCATATCATGACATCACTTTAGTGTTTTCACACAGAACCATGCACTTCTATATACCATACCACATTATCCCTTTAGTGTATTCACACAGAACCCGCACTTCTTTATTCCACACTAAATCATCCCTTCAGTGTATTCACACAGATCCCTTCATGTCTGCATACCATACCACATCATCCTTTCAGTGTATTCACATAGAACCCCGCACTTCTGCATACCACTCCAAATCATTCCTTCAATGTACTAATACAGAACCAAGCACTTCTGCATACCAAACCATAACATCCCTTCCGTGTATTCACACAGAATCACACAATTCTGTATACCATACCACATCATCCCTTCAGTTAGTCACAAAGAACCATGCACTACTGCATACAATACCACATCATCCCTTCAATATATTCACTCAGAACCATGCACTTCTGCATAGCATACCACATCATCCCTTCAGTGTATTCACACAGAACCCTTCATGTCTGCATACCATACCACATCATCCTTTCAGTGTATTCACATAGAACCCCGCACTTCTGCATACCATACCACATCATCCCTTCAGTGTATTCACACAGAACCCTTTACGTCTGCATACCATACCACATCATCCTTTCAGTGTATTCACATAGAACCATGCAGTTCTGCATAATATACCACATCATCACTTCAGTGTATTAACATAGAACCATGCACTTTTGCATACCATACCACATCATCCTTTCAGTGTATTTATACATAAGCATGCACTTCTAGATAGCATACCAAAACATCCCTTCAGTGTATTTACACAGAACCATATACGTCTGTGTACCATACCACATCATCCCTTAAGTGTATTCACATACCACCATGCACTTCTGTATACCTTACCACATCATCCCTTCAGTGTATTAAAATAGTGCCATGCAGTTCTTCATGCCATACCACATTATCCCTTCAATGTGTTCACACAGAACCATGCACTTCTGCAAACCATACCACATCATCCCTTCAGTGTGCATTAACACACAACCATGCACTTCTACAAACCATACCACATCATCCTTTCAGTGTATTCATGCAAAACCTTGTACTTCTGCATACCATCCCACATTACCTTTTCATTGTATCCATACAGAACCATGCAGAACCATGCACTTCTGCATACCACACCACATCATCCCTTCATTGTATTAGTGCAGTACCATGCACTGCTGCATACCATACCATAACATCCCTTCAGTGCACTAACACTGAACCATGCATTTCTGCATCCATGCTGCATCATCCCTTCAGTGTATTCACACAGAACCATGCACTTCTGCATATCATACCACATCATCCCATCAGTGTATTCACACAGAACCATGCACTTCTGCATACCATACCACATCATCCCTTCAATGTGTATTCACACAGAACCACGCACTTCTGCATACCATACATCATACCTTCAGTGTATTAACATAAAACCATGCACTTCTGCATACCATACCACATCATTCTTTCAGTGTATGCATACAGAACCATGCACTTCTGCAAACCATACCATAACATCCCTTCATTGTATTCACATGGAACCATGCACGTCTGCATATCATAACACATTGTCCCTTCAGTCTATTTACATGGAACCATCCACTTCTGCATACCATACCACATTATCCCTTCAGTTTATTCACACAGAACCATGCACTTCTGTATACCATATAACATCATCCCCTTAGTGTATTCACCAAGACCCATGCACATCTGTATACCGTACCACATCATCCCTTCAGTGTATTCATACAAAACCATGTGGTTCTGCATGCCATACCATATCATCCCTTCAGTGTATTCCCACAGAACCATACACTTCTGCATACCAAACAACACCGTCCCTTCAATGTATTCACACAAAACCATGCACTTCTGCATACCATACATCATCCCCTTAGTGTATTCACCAAGATCCATGCACATCTGCATACCATACCACATCATCCCTTCAGTGTATTCATACAGAACCATGCAGCTCTGCATACCATACCACATCATCCCTTCAATTTATTCACACAGAACCATACACTTTGGTATGCCATACCACATCATCCCTTCAGTTTATTCATACAGAACAATGCACTTCTGTGTACCATACCACGTCATCCCTTCAGTGTATCCACACATAACCATGCACTTACCATACCATAACATCCCTTCACTGTATTCACACAGAACCATGCACTTCTGCATACCATACCACTTTATCCCTTTAGTGTGTATTAACACAGAACCATGCACTTCCGCATACCATATCACATCATCTCTTCAGTGTATTCATACAGAACCATGCACTTTTTTAGTGTGGCCATAGTGATGTGAGATCTTAAATATGGCAGCTGAACAAATTCAGAATGCAACAAACAATGAACCAGAGGAGACTGCCCGAAAATGTAGATGACTTCACACACTTGTATATCAATGCTTTATTAAATATCCAACAAAGAACAGCAGCTGCACTTCTGTCGGTGAATGCTACGCTGAACAGAAACAATAAGTAAAATGATAAAAATAAGAAATCCAGCATCAGCAACCATACAGATTTGTAAATGCGTTCAGAATAGAAAGTTCCAATATTCCATTGTAGACGTAAAACATAAAAGGTTTATTGTGCACTCAGATGGTAAGCGCTTTCACATTTGCTTCTTCAGACCATAACATGCTGAGTACTGAAACACTTTGAAACATTTAAAAACATTATTGCCAATCAGAGAAAAGTACCCTATAACGTCATTTCCTTCATTAACATAGAAAACATTAAAATAAATCATACTATCTATGACATAAAATAAAACTTCATAGACATTTCAAAATTCATAAACAATCCTTATAAGTGTCTGTGGAAACAGACTATCGAGAACAAATATCTAAAAAAGGTACACACTCAAATATCGCAACCAAAGCATACATATAAATAGTTATTCACGCTCTGCGAATGCAAAATCTGACTTAGTCCTTATAGAACCAAGCTCCAAATCCGAAATCACCCATGCAGGGGCTGACCAGATTCAACATCTTCTCTTGTCACATTTTTCCAAAGCACAAATATTAACAATAGCTCGCGCTTTGCAGATACAAAGTGTTGCTTAATCCCTGTGATGTTTAAGTCTGTTTTGTAAAAATGCTATGTCAACCCTGCTTCACACCAAGTCTAAGTTCTTCTTCTATACACTGATATACCTCAAAAATATATATAGATAGAACACATAAATACAATATTCATAAACTAAGCAAAAACTGAGCTAAAATAATCATTTGATTCATATATTCGAACCATGCATCAAAAATGTATAGTTACGGTATCAATAGACTGCACCAAAATTGTCGCTGGCTTCAAATGTTAGAGCCAAGGATCTACATTCACCCTGATGTATAGATAGGGTGCATCATATCGATGCCATCTAAATTGCACATTAAGGTGAATTATATGTCCAACATCTAGAGATAAAAGCATCTCCACAAAAACATTTATATTCCTGTATTATAAATTCAAATATAAATTAAATCTGACTTCTTTTTTCAAAACATCCACCTTAAAAAACCTCGTGCTAATGCAGATTTAAAACGTGTCTGATAGCTATAATAGTTGCTTCAAAATAGCTCACACAAACATTCAACTCAGAACCTAATCTATCTCTTATAAAAATATAACCTCAAAGATATGGACATCAATACTACATCTAGAAAAAACTATACCAATGTAACCACTAAATTTATAAATATATAAATAGGAACGATGAATATACATTCATCTAAAAATCTTAATAAACATTATTAAAATGTAAGTTAACAAATAAACATATGCATAACATCAATCAATGCATATGAACTAAATAAAGGTAATAATTAATACTAGTAATAAACAATGACTATGAAGAAGCCATATGAAATGTCATAATAAATAGTATATAAAAATCACAAAAAATATGAAAAATAATAAATAAATATATAACTTTCTACCTCAGTAAACATACTGGATACAAATTCATCCAAATTTAAAATCATTATCTATCGAAGTACATGGAACATCCAAAAGGACAACTGCAAGAAGTCAGAGAGGTTCTGTATGAGATTGCGCTATATAAGAATAACGTGTTGTTTTATAAATGTTTTGTTGATGATGTATTCTTCTTGTGGAAAGGTGAGTTTGATCAGCTTGAATTGTTTGTGAATCAGATGAATCAAGTTACTAATTATTTAAGGTTTACTATGGCTGCTTCTGTCACGAAAATTAATTTTCTTGATGTTTGTGTAGAGAGACTGGGAGATGGGTCCTTTGACACTTGTGTTCACAGAAAAGATTGCTATAGGAATTCTTTGCTACATAGGAGCAGTATGCACCCAAACTATGTGTTTAACAATGTTGTGAAGGGACAAGCAATGCGTGCATCTAGATTGAATAACACAGAAGAAGGTTTTAAAATTGAATTGAATTGTTTAAAAGATAAGTTTAAATACAGAGGCTACAGCCATAAAGACCTTGATGAAGGGCTAAGCGACATTGATTCTCTTAGAATGACTAGAGCCAAACCCTATTTTCTGATGCAATTAATCGACCACAATGCACTAAAAATCATAGTCTAAATGAGAGTAGAATACCTATGTTCTATACTGAAGACAAGAATAGGGTCTACAATATTTTTAGGAAACATTGGAGTGTCTTATTGACTGATCCCCAAATAGCAGAACTTATAGGTGATAAGCCCAAATTCAGGTATAAAATTAGAAGGAATATCAGGAGGATTTTGTGTTATTCTCATTCAGAGAGAGATACCCCTAAGGAGATGGGGACTTTTCCCTGTGGATCGTGTAATTACTGTTCTTTTATCAACAGTACAGGTATTTTTATTCATCCTGACACGAATAAAGAATATAAGTTCAGATGCACAGCCAGTTGCAACACACAACACATTGTTTATTTGGCTTCTTGTGTAGTATGCTGTTTGTTTTATGTAGGTAAAACTGACAGGCTTCTTAAGAATAGGATTAGGGAACATTTATATAACATCAGAACAGGAACAGCTACTAATGCCCTTGCCAAACATGTTATGTCCACAGGTTCAGAGCATATGTTTGAGTTTATGGTGATTGAAACTATTACCCCTAACCTTCGTGGTGGCAATGTTAATAATGCTACTGAGGAGAAAGAAATGAAATGGATCATCCGCCTTTGAGCAGATGTAGGCAAAGGATTGAATGAAAGGATCTCCATTAAACCGGTCATTCGTAACAGAAGCCTTAAGATTAGATAGCCATTTTTTGCAGGCCATCATCAGCTACTTATTTTGTAATGTATATTGAGAATGCTATTTTGCTGTAATGGTTGTTGGGTTTATTATGTTGTTGTAGATATGAGGTCAGATGTAATTTCGATCTCTGACTTCTTGCAGTTGTCCTTTTGGATGTTCCATGTACTTCGATAGATAATGATTGCAAATTTGGATGAATTTGTATCCAGTATGTTTACTGAGGTAGAAAGGTATATATTTATTTATTATTTTTCATATTTTTTGTGATTTTTTATATACTATTTATTATGACATTTCATATGCTTCTTCATAGTCATTGTTTATTACTAGTATTAATTATTACCTTTATTTAGTTCATATGCATTGATTGATGTTATGCATATGTTTATTTGTTAACTTACATTTTAATAATGTTTATTAAGATTTTTAGATGAATGTATATTCATCATTCCTATTTATATATTTATAAATTTAGTGGTTACATTGGCATAGTTTTTTCTAGATGTAGTATTGATGTCCATATCTTTGAGGTTATATTTTTATAAGAGATAGATTAGGTTCTGAGTTGAATGTTTGTGTGAGCTATTTTGAAGCAACTATTATAGCTATCAGCCACATTTTAAATCTGCATTAGCGCGAGGTTTTTTAAGGTGGATGTTTTGAAAAAAGAAGTCAGATTTAATTTATATTTGAATTTATAATACAGGAATATAAATGTTTTTGTGGAGATGCTTTTATCTCTAGATGTTGGACATATAATTCATCTTAATGTGCAATTTAGATGGCATCGATATGATGCACCCTATCTATACATCAGGGTGAATGTAGATCCTTGGCTCTAACATTTGAAGCCAGCGACAATTTTGGTGCAGTCTATTGATACCGTAACTATACATTTTTTGATGCATGGTTCGAATATATGAATCAAGTGATTATTTTAGCTCAGTTTTTGCTTAGTTTATGAATATTGTATTTATGTGTTCTATCTATATATATTTTTGAGGTATATCAGTGTATAGAAGAAGAACTTAGACTTGGTGTGAAGCAGGGTTGACGTAGCATTTTTACAAAACAGACTTAAACATCACAGGGATTAAGCAACACTTTGTATCTGCAAAGCGCGAGCTATTCTTAATATTTGTGCTTTGGAAAAATGTGACAAGAGAAGATGCTGAATCTGGTCAGCCCCTGCATGGGCGATTTTGGATTTGGAGCTTGTTTCTATAAGGACTAAGTCAGATTTTGCATTCGCAGAGCGTGAATAACTATTTATATGTATGCTTTGGTTGCGATATTTGAGTGTGTACCTTTTTTAAATATTTGTTCTCGATAGTCTATTTCCACAGACACTTACAAGGATTGTTTATGAATTTTGAAATGTCTATGAAGTTTTATTTTATGTCATAGATAGTATGATTTATTTTAATGTTTTCTATGTTAATGAAGGAAATGACGTTATAGGGTATTTTTCTCTGATTGGCAATAATGTTTTTAAATGTTTCAAAGTGTTTCAGTACTCAGTATGTTATGGTCTGAAGAAGCAAATGTGAAAGCGCTTACCGTCTGAGTGCACAATAAACCTTTTATATTTTACGAGCTTTGATAAATATGTTGATTGCTTTCATCTTTCAAACATATAAACCAGGACTGCATCCGAACGTACTCCAACATTTACTCATGTTGAGTTTTGCAAAGTTTGAGCTGTACATTCCAAAAACCTGAAAAGAATTAACAAATGTTTTTTGGTAATGTGGTCACAAGCTGAAACCCACAATTATTTTAAGTTATTGATCAGTGACAAGTTTCCTCATACACAGGATCAGCAGTGGTGATATCAACAAGGAATAGCTTTGTCCTGGTGCTAAAATGAACTTTCCCACTGCATTAACATCTATTCCAAAAGCAGCCTACACTTTACTCCTGCAGCATTTTTACTCTGTGTCTTATTAGCTTTCTAACACTGTTCTTGCATAATTCAGTATTTTATCAGTTCTCCAGAATTACTTCTGCCTGTTACAATGAGTGTATCATAGGAATCCAGCATGGCAGGAATGCAGCAAACAATGCATGATTGTGAACTGCATCTTGTTTGTAATGTGGCAGTCAGGCACATACGTAGAATGCAGCATTTATGTACAAGTTTACTCAGTGCAACATCCAGTTGGAATGTGGCTGTGACGTGTGCCTTGATGGTAAAGCACACTGCTGTATTACCTTGATAATACACTCTGGTTTGGTTGTACACACCTCTTTCTTCATACTTTCCTAAAACTATTTGACTGGCTACGATACACTGCCTATATATATTACATTTATTTTTGTGACTCTGCTCTTTTCTGAGAACCACCCAGTTAACAAATGGATACATAAACAAATGAAATGCACAGTTTCAGATTGCAACAAGAAAGCACAGTTTCAGCTTGCTGTTTTAACATACACATTTGGAATTCAGTAATATGGTGTCATAAATGTTATTACAATGCATAGGCACCAGCTACAACAGTGATATGTTAATTTCAAAAAGTGATATTAACAAAAGTTTGGAATGCAAAGTTTTCATGAAGTATATTAAACTGTGCAGAGGTTTTTGAATATATTGGTGGTGCTCTACCCACATACTAGAGTTATGCCATGAATTTCTGGAATAAAGCACTGAAAATAAACCAATAAGCTCAGAATATAACTTCCTATAGGGCCAGATTACAAAAAATTAGTTCTCAGTGTAAGTGACTTACTTACTTCTGTGTAGGTCCTATCTATAAATAGGCTTAAACAAGGGCCCAGATTAAAAAAATGCTTTCAGTGTAAGTCTACCCTGATTTTGAAAGACTTGCTCTCAGTGTAACTTACTTCAGTGTAAGGTCTGTCTTAAATGAGCTTATACCAGTGGCCAGATTCACATGTCACTTACAATGACAGCAAGTCTTTTTTGGAATTGGGCCCATAATTTTGAAAATTGAGGGTGACATACAACTTGTGGAGCTGTTGGTAGTGCATAATTTTTCAATGCTCTCATAATGTAGTGTCACATTTGGTGTATTTTTTATTTACTTGTTAACTGGGCAAGTGAACTGTTTTTTTTACCTTTTCAGCTACAACCTGTATTACAGGAGCAAGGATAAACCACAGGAATAAAATAACTTATTTATGCTGATGTTATATTTTTGAGTAATATTAATACCCGATGTTATATTTTTGATTAATATTAATATCTGTAAAGTAGGAGGGCTATAATAACTTCTTCTTCTTCTTTCGGCTGCTCCCGTTAGGGGTCGCCACAGCAGATCAACTGTTTCCATTTCCTCCTGTCCTCTGCATCTTGCTCTGTCACACCAACCACCTGCATATCCTCTCTCACCACATCCATAAACCTTATCTTAGGCCTTCCTCTTTTCCTGTTACCTGGCAGCTTCATCCTTAGCATCTTTTTCCCAATATACTCTGCATCCCTCCTCAGCACATGTCCACACCAACATAATCTTGCCTCTCTTGTTTTGTTTCCAAACCTTCCAACCTGGGCTGACCCTCTAATATACCTATTCCTAATCCTGTCCATCCTCGTTACACCCAGTGCAAATCTTAACATCTTCAACTCTGCCACGTCAAGCTCTGACTCCTGCCTTTTTGTCAATGCCACTGTCTCCAACCCGTATAACATAGCTGGTCTCACTACCCTCTTGTAGACCTTCCCTTTCACTCTTACTGGTACTCGTCTGTCACAAATTACTCCTGACACTCTTCTCCACCCACTACATCCTGCCTGTACTCTCTTCTTCATCTCTCTTCCACACTCACCATTACTCTGAACTGTTGATCCCAAGTACATAAACTCATTCACCTTCGCCACCTCTACTCCCTGCATCCTCACCATTCCTCTATCCTTCCTCTCATTCACACACATATATTCTGTCTTAGTCCTGCTGACCTTCATTCCTCTTCTCTCTAGAGCATATCTCCTCCTCTCCAGGGTCTCCTCCACCTGTTCCCTACTCTCACTACAGATCACAATGTCATCTGCAAACATCATAGTCCACGGGGACTCCTGTCTGATCTCGTCTGTCAACCTGTCATTCACCATTGCAAATAAGAAAGGGCTCAGAGCTGATCCTTGATGTAATCCCACCTCCACCTTAAAAGCATCCGTCACTCCCACTGCACACCTCGCCGCTGTCACACTACCCCCGTACATATCTTATATCACTCTTACATACCTCTCTGGCACTCCCGACTTCCTCATACAATACCACAACTCCTCTCTAAGCACCCTGTCATATGCTTTCTCTAAATCCACAAAGACACAATGCACCTCCTTCTGACCTTCTCTGTACTTCTCCATCAACACTCTCAGAGCAAACATCGCATCTGTAGTGCTCTTTCCTGGCATGAAACTATACTGCTGATCACTAATCATCACCTCCCTTCTTAACCTAGCTTCCACTACTCTTTCCCATAACTTCATGCTGTGACTGATCAGTTTAATCCCTCTGTAGTTACTACAGCTCTGCATATCACCCTTATTCTTAAAAATCAGTACCAAAACACATTTTCTCCATTCCTCGGGCATCCTCTCACTTTCCAAGATTTCATTAAACAATCTAGTTAAAAACTCCACTGCCATTTCACCTAAACACATCCATGCTTCCACAGGTATGTCATCTAGACCAACAGCCTTTCCGTTCCTCATCCTCTTCATAGCTATCCTTACTTCCTCCTTGCTAATAACATGTTTTGGAAAGTGGCAAAAAGGTTAAGAATGTGGTTGTGATACTGTCATTGGTGACGTAAACTGTAAGACATGGTTAGTACTTGTAGCATTATGGACTGATTTTTTAGTGGTAAGTTAGGTACAAGAAAACTACATGATTCCCTATGTGTCCCCAGACAGACACTTTTCTAAATATAACTATAAATATATGTATGTATTATTATCACAATCCTGAAACTGATTCTGTTGAGTGATGACTTCATTGAACTAATATGTTGAGAATGAAAACATCAGAAAGGCACAATAATGAAACCGGTAATGTTGACCCATCCATATTTGACAAAGTCGACATTACCCAGCATACCTTCCCGTCAGGTCAGTTCCAACTAATGTTTTGCAGGGGGCAGCCCCCCCTGCACCTCAAGGGGGGATGTGCCCTCCAGACCCCCTGCTAATTATATATATAAACTCTGAGATCGCACTACAGTGAGAAAATCCCCACTGCACCACAATCTCCAAGCAGAACATTGAGCTCACAACATCAAATGAACACTAGCATTCACTGCTGTGGTGTCAACCATTTTTGGTTCAGCCTTTCGTGAACTGGAAATTAGCCTTTCGACTATCCCAGGTCGACTGAATGCAGTCTGAATTTGGTACAGCAAACCCAAAATAATAATATGCAGCAACATTTTCTAGGCTAAAGTAACTCGCAGAACTCTAAGAATACCATGTTCAAATAAAAGTATGAAGAGCATATAAAAATGTACTTTAAAATATGAAATATTTGCTTACTAAAACTAACAGACAATATCTTGCCATTGAATACAAGCTTTACATTTCATTGTTAGCTTTTATATCTTTATTTCTACTACTATATTTTATCAGGAAATATGTTCATAACTGCAACCAGTATTCTGTGCATGTTTGTGTGTACTTGTGTTTGTGTGTGTGTGTGTGTGTGTGTGTGTGTGTGTATGTGTGTGTGTGTGTGTGTGTGTGTGTGTGTGTGTGTGTGTGTGTGTGTGTGTGTGTGTATACGTCTGCACATGTGAGTGTGTATGCATGTCTATATGTGTGCATTTATGCCTGCAAATGAGCCTATGAATATGTGTGGTATGAGTGTGTATGTGTGTAGGTGTATGCATGTGCAGAGGGTCTGCTCATCACAGAACATCACCAAACATTACTAAATATGGAACCCCACTGAAGACTGCCAAAACGATGACAGAATAGCTATCAAAAAGGAAATGGCACTTTTGCAGCTAGCTGTGTAGACATTTTTTTTTTGCATATCAAAGTCTGAATGATATGTCATGTTATACATGCGTTGAACTGTTGTTGTTTGTTTTCCTCACAGAGACACTACCTTGCTACTTTGATCCTGTCAGTTTACTTGAATGGCAACGCTTACATCAATATAACTTGCAAATTTGTTTTGGGGCTCTGCCATTATGGAGCAGGTCACTGGTGAAGAATATTCGAGTTTCATGTGTGATGTAGTTTACAGAAATGTATTGTAAATGTCTGTGTCCTCCCACTGCTCACAAATTGTTTATAGGAACTTATTTTTATTTTCTGTAGCATATTATTCATACCAAAATGTATTTCTGCACTGAGGGTGTTTCATCACAATTAGGACAGTGTTGTTGAAATTGCTAACATATGGATGCTATAAATAAGTGCTGCTTATATAAACTTGTAAACTTAATTGTTTAGAAATAGAAATTGTTTTGCTAGCAGGAAGTACTATAGCAAAATAGGAGAGCGCAGTATAATCTGCAAATATTTGGGTGCCTTAAATCTAGGAATCTTTTAATATTACACTTTTAATCTTCAACAATGTATTTTAAACTACTGTTCATTTAAAGTTCACTACATCTTATTTTCAAATAATTACTATTCTGAATGTAACTGCTTGGATGCTTTGTGTTACTTTTTTTTTGTAATATGCTGTCTGTTAACATATAAATAAATAAATTCACCCTGAGACATTTGTCCAGCTACCAGTCTTTCTTTGAGTTTAAACGCTCACTCTAGACTTCTCTTATACATGTTGACTGACCGCTGCTTGAGAAAGTTTAGAGACTGAATTCTGATAGATAAACTTAATCTTTTCCCCAGCTGCTGTCACATCTTTCTGACAAATTCCTTCTGGCAAGCAAGTCCAGATTATAGAGTTTCTGTGTGCTGGTTTTTTTAAAGAATCAAATCAGGAGAAAAGTAGATATTTATGTATGTTCTTACTACTGGTTCTCATGGATTACCAACCTACCCAAAATGAAATATATATTCTTCTTTAATTTTGTCATATTAAAATGTTCCTACTATTTCCCTAACATAAGACACAGTAAGCAGAAGTTTTGGATTGTTGAAAAAAACTAATACAGAATCCTGCCATCAAAATAGATTCATTGTATCTGGCACAGGCAAGATATGCTGTAGATTGAATAAATATTATGATTTCATGAACTTATCTCAGATGTTATTACCCCACAAGATAAAAGTTGTGAAAGCATAGATTTAATATGTAAGCATTAGCACATGCTGAGCTACGGGTTTCATCTTAGTAACAGTACATACAGATGCAGTATAAGGTATGAAGCATTTTAGGTATTAGCCTTTTGTATGTGGATGTCATCATATCATCATGACATAAAGTGTATATTAATGCATTTATAAAATGGGTCATCCAGTAATAAAAAGTAACTCATCCATTTTATGATACTTATTTATTTTCTGATACCTGTTTTATTTTAACTAGGGTTGCAAGGGAGCTGGAGCCTGTCTCAACATGCAATGAGTTTATGGGAGAGAAATTATCCTGGCTGGGATGCCAGTCCATCACATGATGTACACACTATATAATCATATGTGTATGCACACATACATACACATGCATATGTTTTCAATCACATACCACATGCATACCTACAGTGGATATATAAAGTTTACACACCCCTGTTACAATGCCAGGTTTTTGTGATATAAATCATTTCAAAACTTTTCCCACCTTTAATATGACCTATAACCTGTACAATTCAATTGAAAAATAAACAAACCTGTTAGGGGAAAATATAAAAAATAAAAAATGTACAATAAGCTGGTTGCATAAGTGTGCACACCCTTAAACTAATACTTTGTTGAAGCACTTTTTGATTTAATTACAACATTCAGTCTTCTTGGGTACACACCTGCCATCAATTAAAGAGACTTTGATTAACCCCAAATAAAGTTCAGCTGTCCTAGTAGGATTTTCTTGACATTTACTCAGTTGCCTGCTACAGCAAAAGCCACGGTTCACAGAGAGCTTACAAAACATCAAAGGGATCTCATTGTTGAAAGGTATCAGTCAGGAGAAGGGTACAAAAAAATTTCCACAGCATTGGATATACCATGGAACACAGTGAAGAAGTCATCAAAAAGTGGAGAAAATATGGGGCAACAGTGATGTTGCAAAGAACGGGACATCCCTCCAAGACTGATGAAAAGACAAGACGAAAACTGGTCAGGGAGGCTGCCAAGAGACCTACAGCAACACTGAAGGAGCTGCAGAATTTCTGGCAAGTACTGTTTGTGTACTACACATGACAACAATCTCCCATATTCTCCATATGTCTGGGCTATAGGGTAGTGTTGCAAGACAGAAGCCTTTTCTTACACAGAAAAACATCCAGGCCCAGCTAAAATTGGCAAAACAATACATCAAGTCTCCCAAAAGCATGTGGAAAGATGTGTTATGATCTGATGAGACCAAGGTTGAACTTTCTGGCCACAATTCCAAAAGGTATGTTTGGCACAAAAATACTTTACATCACCAAAAGAACACCATCCCCATGGTGAAACATGGTGGTGGCAGTATCATGCTTTGGGGTTGCTATTCTTCAGCTGGAACTGGGGCTTTAGTCAAGGTGGAGGGAAGTGGCAGTATCATGCTTTGGGGTTGCTTTTCTTCTGCTGGAACTGGGGCTTTACTCAAGGCAGAGGGAATTATGAACAGTTCCAAATACCAGTCACTTTTGGCCCAAAACCTTCAGGTGTCTGCTAGAAAGCTGAAGATGAAGAGGAATTTCACCTTTCAACATGACAATGACCCCAAGCATACATCCAAATCAACAAAAGAATGGCTTCACCAGAAGAAAATTAAAGTTTTGGAAAGGCCCAGTCAAAGCCCAGACCTAAATCCAATAGAAAATCTGTGGGGTGACCTGAAGAGGGCTGTGCACAAGAGATGCACTCACAATCTGACACATTTGGAGTGCTTTTGCAAGGAAGAGTGGGCAAATATTGCCAAGTCAAGATGTGCCACACATATAGACTCCTACCCAAGAAGACTGAGTGTTGTAATTAAATCAAAAGGTGCTTCAACAAAGTATTAGTTTAAGGGTGTGCACAGTTATGCAACTAGTTTATTGTACTTTTTTTATTTTTTATATTTTTCCCCTAACAGATTTGTTTGTTTTTCAACTGAATTGTACATGCTATAGGTTATATTAAACGTGGGAAAAGTTTTGAAATTATTTATTGTGGTCTCATTTTTTTTATATCACAGTTAACATGACACCGCAATCCTATGTAGAAAATGGGAAAAGGGGTTGATGATAATGATACACATTTTTGTACACGCACACACACACACACACACACACACACACACACACACACACACACACACACACACACACACGCGTGCGCGCACACAGCCTTCCACCACCAATCCCCAACTCAGACAGGTTAGATCAGCACACTTCTGCCACAAGGGTGCAGAAAAACACCTTCTTAATGTAGAATAGCTGGTTTGAATCCCAAGTGTAACAAGACCACACAAACTACCTACAACAGCCTTATAACTAACAGATACAATGTAATACAGTGCAACTAACTATTTAAAGCTGTGCTTCCCAGCTCAGATAGACCAGGTAAACACCTACTGCTTCTAGATGAATAATCCCAGTCCTCCTAATGTAAAAGCACACTAAAGGAGTATCGAGAGTAAAATGCTACCACAAACAAACTTAAAGATATGGATACTGCAATGTACTTTAAACAGCTTATAAAAGTGTGAGTATTCAATAAAAGTACTTTGCATTTTATAAATGAGTCAAGAGCCACTCAGTTGTACAGAATTTATAAAGGCACTAAAAACAAGATAAGCTGATTAATAAATCCTGCAGCCAATAAAACTACATGCAGAAATCTCAAGTGATTCCCCAACCTAAACAGAACAGGCTACCCTCCAGTGCACTAGATGGAAAATCCACTGACCTCTTTATGCAACAACAAGTGTTTGCTAGTGTGTAAAAATACACTACTTTATCCAACAGCTAATCAGATAATAAATTCAGAGCAAGTAAATCAGTAGAACAGAAAAAGTTGCAGAATGGTATCAATAAAGGCAGTCTTCCTAGGCAATGGTACCAACCAATAATTCCGAGTCCAAGTTCCAAAAGTATTTGGTAACCTTTATTTGGTATAAAACAACAAGATTTAGTGCTTTTGTCTCCGCACTGGAGACCTCTTCAGAATCCATTTGTGAATGTTTCCACCACTACATTTATTTGGAAGCCAATTAAAGCCAATTAGACAATAAAACAATAAAACAATCAGTTGCAAAATCATAATCTATAAGCTGGTCTTGTAAAGTTACTGATTTGTTAAGTAACAAATGTACAAATCCCCTAGAAAAAATGCAATAAATAAAATTTCTTTAAAAGTAAAATATTTTAAAGATTATATATAAATATAAATACTATATAATAAATTATATAAAATTGTACTCTAAAATAACTATTTATTCATTTATTTAATTATTTATTGAACTATTTTATATGTAAGGGTGTCCCATTACTATCTATTATATAATCAAAACTATATTAATCAAGACAGAATACATTCTTTTTTATTGTTTTGATATCTTTTTATTGTGTAAAGTTTTTAGAGTACAATTTTATATAATTTATTATACAGTATTTATATTTATATATAATCTTTAAAATATTTTACTTATAAAGAAATTTTATTTATTGCATTTTTTGAGGTGATTTGTACATTTGTTACTTAACAAATCAGTAACTTTACAAGGCCAGCCTACTAGATTATGATTTTGTAACTGATTGTTTTATTGTTTTATTGTCTAATTGGCTTTAATTGGCTTCCAAATAAATGTAGTGGTGGAAGCATTCACAAATGGATTCTGAAGAGGTCTCCGGTGCGGAGACGAAAGCGCTAAATCTTGTTGTTTTTATACCAAATAAAGGTTACCAAATACTTTTGGAACTTGGACTCGGAATTATTGGTTGGTACCATTGCCTAGGAAGACTGCCTTTATTGATACTGTTCTGCAACTTCTTCTGGTTATTCTACATTTCCTTAGTTCTAAATCAGTAGAACAGACAATAATAGGCAAAATGCACTTTTTCAATATAAGCGCAAGGAAAGGCAAATAAATAATTCAATATATCAGCAGCAGTATAGATAAGGAGGAGCTTATTAAGCTCAATTTACAGTAGGTCTAGGCATGTTAAAAACACTAGGTTTAAAAAGCAAATAAATGAAGGGGAGGGCAGGATGGAAAAACAAGCAGAAAATCACCAGTGGTGCTTTTAGTTTATGCAGGCTTGAAATCTTTTCAGAAAAAGACAAAGACCCAGAAATTCACTGTGTAAAGTATCACTCAAGAAACAATTTAACCAATGAAAATATATGTGAAATGTGCAGCCTAGATAATTTAAGTGTCCATCTCCCACATAGAACAACATCACCAGGCCAAGCAGATTTCTTAAAACAGAAAACAAAATTAGATTTCACATTAAGAAAAATATTAGAAAGATAATTTTGTTCAAACCTATACCATAAGCCAGCTTTCTCAAACTTATAACTTCATTATGACAGTAATCGCCCACATTTCCAAAAAAAAAAAAAGTTTTATGAAGGGTCAGTATGTTAAACTGGTATGTATGACTAATGACTATGACACCTTTATCAAAGAAAGCAACAGCCTATATAGTTTATTTTTAGACCATGGTTACCCTCCACACTTTCTGGAAATTATCCAAGATGAAATAACTAATGCTTGGGGCTTAAAATCTTGGGATAAAGGAAGGAATGTGCTGTTCCTAAGAAGGCCTGTGGGTGCAGACTGTGAGATGGCAAAGACATTAAAATGCAACAATGAATCTGGAGGGATGAAAAACACGTTGAACAAAAACTGGAACATATTTCCTCCTTTCAAATTTGGCAGGACATTTGGGTGATTGACCACTTATATTACACAAAACAGTCAAAAACTTTTAAGAGATGTTTGAAAGAAGAGTGAAAAGCATCACCATGACTAACAAAAGGTAGGGAATATACAAGTGTAGAGTATGCCACCAGTGCAGGTATATTTTGGAAAGCAGAAAAATTTCTATTGCTGCTCGTAACAAAAACTACACTACTAGAAAACATTTTAATTGTGGAAGTACTGATCTTATATATGTGGCTAATTGTTTGCCATGCACCTCTTTTTAACGTAGAAAAAACTGAAAGAACACTAAGGAGGTGAATTTATGAGCACATGCATGGCATTGCCATCTAAAAAGATACAAATACACATTACAAATACTCCTTTATATGTAAGACCTCAGGTTTTAAGTTTTTTATATTGGGCAATGTTCCCATTAGTACCAGAGATGCAGTCCCTGGGAAACCAGGATAAAGTACAAGGAACCAACATGGCAGCTAAACTTAGATACTGGTTCCCCTGGACTTCATGACAATATATCGATATCCAGAGTACTGAAACTGAAATCTGCAAAATGGTAACTTTTAATCTTGTACATGACAAAAAGCATAATATTAAAATATTTTTTGCATTTTTAACATTCAGTTCCTTTATTTATTTTTTGACATATATAAATATTTTTAAGTGTGGTTTCACATGACTGACCACCTAACTTTTTGAATGTTATTTAATGGTGGATTGCAAGTTTCTTGTCAGATCTGATGAAGCCCTGGCTACTCTAAGGATGAAAACACTTAACTGTGATTTCATTAAAGGATTTTACTTTATTTTTGAGTGTTTGGACTTAACTCTAGCAATTTCTCCAGTTACTGGTGTTCATTGCTGTGTTTTCCTCTTTTATTTTTTTTTATTCTTGTCATTTGGGTAAAATTCAGTCCCCTTTTGCTTGCTGACCTGGATGCCAGCAAAAGAAAAAAAAAGAAAAAAAAAGAAATTTGGAGAACCTGAAAAAAAATCAGTCAGAAAAGGTGAAGAGAAAACTCTGGCTGTGAAGAATTCTGCAGCTGTTCAGCAAAAATCAGTTCAATTTTCAGTTCTGACATTAGATGGTTCCAGCAATTTAGAGGGAAAAATAAATCAACTGTACTCAGAATGTAAACTAAATGGAACAGTGAATGACTATATCAACTCAAATAGCAAAAGGTTAGAAAAAATAGAAAAAGCTTTAACTAGATATTCAGATAAACTGATAAAACTACAAAAATCAGAAGATGAAATGAAGAAAAGGTTGGATGAGTATAAAACTTCTCAAGAAGAGCTGTTTCAAAAACACGGTAGTTAGAAGACACAGTGTGCAGAAAAGAAAATGAGATTTTCTGCTATACCAAAAAAACTTGAAGGAACATACTGTATTAGTTTTATGAAATTACAAATAAGCAACTGGGCTGGTGTTCTATACCAGGGTGTGTTAATTGAAATTGCACACTGTGTGTATGCCACAAACCTATCCACGAGAAAGCACCAAGACTGATATTAGTAAATATGCAATCTTACCAGTAGAAAGAGCTGATCACGGCAAAACTATAGGAGAAAGGATAAGTAATAAAAATTGGAGGCAACTGAGTGTTTGTTGAAAATGATTATTCACTCTACACCAGACTGAAGACAGGCAAGTTTATCGCAACAATACTGTAGTGTAGTGGGGCAGGTGTGAGATTCAAGCTACTGTATGCAGCTGTCTTGAGAATATTTTTTTCTTGGAGGATTAAAGATATATTTGATGTAAAACATGCTAAACAGGAAAAAATAAGTTTGTCCATCAAAAACTGAGCCATCAAGCAAAAGGGGACCCTGTTTCTCATTCTTCTGGCAACAAAGCTTATAAAAATAAATTGCCACTGAAATCTTTAAAAGTATTCCAAAGGAAAATGCTTGAGGCAAAGAAAAAATGCATGGCTTGACTAGAATAATTAGGAGTACCCTGAACCAGAGTCTATTGATGGGAGACAGAGATGATCAGGAAGAAAACCAGCAACACTGAAATTAGTGAATTAATGTGTAAAGCTTCAACCATATTTATGAAAAAAATAGCTTTGCATGAAAAAGTGGATGAGAAAGACTGGTCTTTTGTTGACTTTCTTAAACTTGTTGATAAACTGTAAAGCACATGTCCCACTTTTTATCATTAAAGCTTAAATTACACAATAGGGAAACTGTGAATTAAACAGTTTTTGCTCTTATTAATATCTATATAATTAATTTCATAATGGAAATTGCATATTATATTTTATAGCAGGTAGGGTTATTTTAAATTTGGGGGAAGCCTTTTCAGTGACTGCTATATATGTTAAATATACTAAACAAGCACCTTTTCCTTAGTTACAAAATATATAGGCTTCAATCTGTATCAAAATATGGAAAACCTGACAAAGGCAAGTTTAAGTTAATATAATGTGATATTGGGCTGCTGTGGTGGGGGTAGGGTGTAAAAGTGTACTGATTTAATTATATGTACAGTTAAGATAATTTCCCTAGATTTTGTGAGGGCAAATGTCTGGATTAACATTGGTAGCTTGAGCTACAGACATTTATTTTAACAAATAGGCTTATAAGATAAGATAAAATAATGAAATACAATGAAAATGCTGAGTTTCTTCAATCTACAGAGAAATTAGCTTGTTTTTCCATTAGCAAATATTTTCAGTGAGAGAGATGAAGTCTGCAGTTGAAGTCAGCTGGCCAGGAGAACTACGTACAATTCCTGCAAAGTTGTGATGTAAGCTTTTTTTTTTAAATCATTGCTGACAACCTGTCTGCATGTGCAAGCAGTTTATCTTGGGTGTTCTAAGCAGTCTTTGCTAACAGAAATGCAAGATTTAAAGGTACAGTGGCAAGTCATTCAGTGAAAAATTAAGTCTGAAATTGGGGGAAATGAATCAGAAATAGCCTCCATAGCACTTTTAATGCATTTAATAGAACAGCACACAGCTTTGTTGTATTTAAAGGTAGCCAGTGCACATTATTTTAGGTTAAAAGTTAACATTATCTGAAAGCATGCAAGCTGTTTCACTCCTGAGAGGGGACTAGACATATGAAAAGTACAGACGTCAGTCAGTGTAAGAAGGGACACAGGCTGTAACATATGCCTTACCATGAGTAATCTTAATTTTAAATTAGGTAATGCCTGTGGGTACGGCTACTGATCTGGGACAAATGCCCCCCCTGTCTGGAGGGTTAAACTTTATTTGTTTAAAATGTACATAGTTTTGAGTGTTTGTTCTAGGTTACAAAGTGGATTGGAGTAGGTGGGAAAATATACTGTTTTTGTCTGAAAGTTTTCATTAGAGCAAAAAGTCTTGAAAATGTGATATAGGCTCAAACAGAGATGAGAATAAACAACTGTATAAAAGATAAACTTGCCAAAGAGTGTGTGTGCGCCTATAAGACAAAAGTTGGAAATATGCATTCAAAAGAACTACCATGTATAATTTGGAGAACATCAGCTTTCTATCAAAATGGCTACTCCGTCTATATTATCTTGGAATGTGAGTGGCCTTACAGGTACAGGCAAAAAAATAAATAGTATTGCACCGTATTAGGAAATACAGTGTGCAAGTGACAATATTGCATGAAATGCATTTGGATAGAAATGAGGATGTGGCTTTGACAAAGAAAGTATTTCTGGATGGATATTCAGCAAAATATCAAGAACAAAGGAAAAGATGAGTATTAATACTTAGATAAAAATACAAATTAATGAAGTAAAAATGAGACACTGGCATTTCCCTACATACCTGTTAAAAAGAGAAATTTAAGGAAGGGGTGTTGGTAAGTATTTCAGAATTATGAGGGAAGATAGAAATTTCTTCAGAAGGGATAGCTACTGAGTAAGATAAAAGGAAAATGGAGTTTAAAATAGGGTAGAAATAAAAAAGAAGGAGATGTGGTTAAGAAGTAATATTAATGATTTAGAGGGGCTGACAAAGCTTACTATTCAACATATTTATCAGCAATGTCAATAAGGCAGTCCCACATTTATCATTTGTTCAATACACAGATGGTACCACCCTGGTATGCTTAGCCCAAAACCTCACCCAACTACAAAAACTCACCCAAGACTGCTACTCCACTATTGAATCTTGGTTAAAAGTTCAGCAACCATTGCTAAATGCTAAAAAAACAGAAGCACATACTCTTTACACCTAAATTCCTGTCAGCCCATAAGAATTAATTTAGCATTTCATCAGCTGATTTAACATAATGAAATACTTAATGAATTCCTATGGACTGACAGGGATGGCTTAAACTTTGACCACTATATCATCGAGCTATTAAAAAAAACACACTAACAACTGGGCTTCCTCTATTGTTCTACACCATTTCTCACCAATTCCTCTAGGATAACACTAGCGACATGTTACCTCCTCCCCTCACTTCTTTATGTATCACTCGTCCCTAGCAAACATCATACCACATTAAAAAACAAACTTGAGGTCTGCTACAACAAAATGTCCAAGTTTGCATCAAACTTACCAAACCATCAGCACCATTGCCTGGCCCTAAAACACCTTAACGGCATGAATTATCAAACTACCTGATCTACTCCCATCTTGTCATAGCACACAAAATTATACACAGATCAGATAGCTGCCCTTCTGTCCAAAACATCTTACAACACTACACCCCTCCTAGATGTCTGCTCTCAAACAACAAAGCTCTACTAACTACCAAGAAATCAAGCAACAGTGCCAGTGATGCCTTATACTCTGCCTGTGTTGCTAAACATTGGAATCTCATTCCACTCATACCTAAGCAACATGCCATCCCATCTAGCTATAAACACACTGTCAAACAGCATTGTAATGCCTCTTGGCTATATTCTTGCTCCCACCCTGACTAATGACTTGCTTTTTCTAGCCCCTCCACTCACCTTATTCCTCTTTCCATTATATGTTTCTACTTCCTCCTTCACCTTTACCTCCCTTAAATATCATACATCACCTATAGAATTTCCACTGTGACACCCTCACTTTCACACTCATCCTAACACCTATTATTTCACTCCAACCCTATCCCTCTCCTTTTGTCTTCTGCTTCAGCTCCAACCCAATCCCTGGGTCTGAACACTTTCCCCATATTTCAATACCTTTCCTCTAAAATCAGCAACTGATCCTTCTCCAAGTCTATACATTTTTTCTTTAACCACTGTTACATTTATACTTTCAGTATCATTTGACTTAATGTCTCTTAATCTCACTACTCAAA
The DNA here is from genome assembly GCF_019279795.1 of Protopterus annectens. Taxonomy (NCBI): domain Eukaryota; kingdom Metazoa; phylum Chordata; order Ceratodontiformes; family Protopteridae; genus Protopterus; species Protopterus annectens. The sequence goes on along the minus strand of NC_056736.1, from coordinate 659,125,804 downwards.
GTTATAATTAAATTATAAATAGCATCTATAATTTATCATGCTTGTGAGTGTATACCAGTCTTTATCAATATATCCATGAAAATCCATATTTCTGAGTACTATGAAAATTATAACTTGATAAATATCCACTTTTCTATTATTTACAGAATATTCCACCATGCACTGTGCTTGTACCTTTAACTACAATTAATTTAATTTAATATGTACTTAATTGTTTTTTTATGTTTTTTTTTTCTCACTGCGCCTCAGCTGAGAAGGGGTCCTGTGGTCCATCAGATTTTCACTGCAAATAAAGGTAATAAATAAATAACTAAATAAACAAAGCATTGCAGAATAAGCAGAATTTCACAGAGCAAGAATAGGTGCAACTGCAGAGTGATAAAGGGAAAATAAGGGAGAATTTCGATGACATGCATGAGTTTAGAAATATGAATGTTAAGGAATTATTTTTATAACAACTCCAGAGCACAAAAACGTTAGCACAGCAACTTAAGCAACACAAAGTAGAAATGGTTGTCACCAAACTTAGGAAGCCTATAACAAGAAAAATTACCAGATATCCTATACAGGTGTTAGAGTTAATATCAAACATTTTATAAAAAATTGTATAAAGTAGAGAAATGTGGAAAGCAAGAAAAAGCATAAACAGAAACATTTATGGAAGGCTTAATTATGCCAAGGTTAGAGGAAGGTGAGGCACAACAACTAATAGTTAAGACAGGAGGAGAAGAGATAAAAACATGGTGATTTATGATCAGTCTCCAGGGAAGTCTCCAGGAACAGATGGTATTTTTGTGGAAGTTTGGAAGTTAGGATGGAAGAAACTGATAAAGATCTGGAAGGTTTTATTTAATAGTATTTTAAAAGGAGGAGAAGTACCAGCATCTTAGAAGAAACATGGAGTGGCTGTATTTATTACGCAAAGAGATTAAAGACCCATAAAGCCCGACTTTACATAGACCCATTTCAATTTTAAACCATCATTATAAAGTGCTTATGTCTACACTAGTTAAGGAATGTCAATGTTACAAAATTGATAAATATGGCTCAGTGTATATTTTTTGGGGGGTGGGGGCAAACATTTACAATATTAATAGAGCAATGATGATCCAGAGGGAAACAAAAGTAAGAAAGTACCATTGTTGTTGGGTCTTAATGCAGAGAAAACATTCCATGGAGTAAGCAAGGATTTTATGAGTTGAGCAAGATATGAATTTCCATTCCCTGATACAATAATAGGGTTAATTGGGAGGCTATATGAAGGATCTGAGGCAATGTGGAAGGGCTCCTCCCTGATAAGCAGTGTTTGAAAACAGGAACTAGGCAGGGATTTTCTCTTTCCCCTTTATTTGCTTTATATTTAGAACCACTAGCAAAAGAGATAAGAAACTCATAAATTCAAGATTATATTTGATATGGTAATCAAGAAAAGTCAGATTTATTTGCAGATGAAATTATGTTGTACAAAATAAATCCAGGAAAGGGCATTTCTGTGTTGTGAAATATTTTCAGATAGTTTCAGCCTTTTCAGGATATAAAATTAATGAAGATAAAACAAGAGCTATATTCATAAATTATGCACTCACACACAAATTAGTTCAGCAATACCCATATTTATGGGGACATAAGATTATGCATTATGTGTATGGACTAAAAAGGATTCTGTTATGGCAGCTAAGGATATATGAAAAGAGACTAAACAAAAGATAATAAAAAATTGAGAAACTGGAAACTTTTGTTTATAGATATGGATAGTAAGATACAAACAGTGAAACATTTTCAGTCTCTTTAGTTAACTTTTATCAACCAGAAGAGAAGTTGTGGACAATAATTATTAAAGAGTTGTATTCATTTATTTTGGAAAGGCAGAGGGTGAGAGTTAATTGGGATAAGTTGATTCTCCTCATAGAACAATGCGCTATAGTATTACCAGATTTGTATGGATATTTTAGAGCTAAGCAATTAAGACTTTTATATATATATATATATATATATATATATATATATATATATATATATAAAACACCAGCAGAAGTTTGTAATTCAAAGTGGAAACGGGTGATAATGAAGCAGAAATGGGGAGAAAGTAAGATTTCGGATGCACATCCTTAAGAAATTGCAGAAAGTACTCTAAGAACTAAGTCAATGCTGGAATGGAGAAAGGAGATATTGCCAATAAGTATGACTGCAAGTAAGGTACAGAAAATAAGCAAGATGGGACTGGAACTTGCTGGAGAAAACTGTCAAAGGATCCAATATATTGGGAGAAAATAACTAGACAGGGAAATGTAATAATGAAGGATGAAGCTGAGAAGAAGTTTGTATTGCAGGTTAGAGACTGCCTTCCCTACCAGGGACTGATATCAGAGTGTATAGGGGAGTCCAAAGTGAAAGAACAGCTCTAGCAGTGTTTTTAGTTGAGCCAAGAACAGAAGCTGCTGCTAAAAATGTGATAATTAGTAGGGCTTATAAAATATTGCATGATAAGTATAAGAATAAATCAGCAGAGGTTAGAAAGGATTGAGACCAGAGACTGAAAAAGCAATTTAGAAAGGAACAATGGAAGGATATATGTATGGATCACAAGTATACAACAAAATCCAGATGGTTAGTATTTTTGCTTGGGGAAAAATATCTTTCCCCCCATCTGTCCCTCAGGATATACCCGAAACTGTCTTGCCACACCTACCTCTAGCAACACTGTTCAGCCTCAGCATCCATTCAGGTTTTGTACCAAGTAAATGAAGAACAGCAACAGTCATTCCTCTACATAAGGGAGGACTTTCCACAAACACAGGAAATTATAGACCCATAAGTCTGACAAGCCTCATATACAAAGCCATGGAAAGACTTATCAAGGAACTAATCAGGTAAGGACATAGGGAACCTCCAAACACTGTACCCACCTTAGTATGGATAACTTAAGTGTAGGTCATGCTTACTCAACCTGGTGGACTTTTTTGAAAAGGTTATTAAAGCAATAGATGAAGATAAAAAGGTACATACCACAAATCTCAACCTAGCCAAAGCTTTTTGACACAATTCCCCACTTAAGCATAGTAGAAAAGCTAAATAAACTTGGAATAAACCCCCCGTGTCACCTGGAGGATTGCCAACCCATTCACAGATAGGATACAGGAAATCAAAACAGAGGAAGTTTCCTTCAAAAAGAGACCAGTCACTGATGAAGTCCACCAGGGTTCTGTGCTGGGACCTCTCCTGTTTAGCATCTTCTTCTCTGAGGTAAAAGATAATTCTAAAGGGCTCTGATTGACTAAGCTCCTCAATTAATTTAAGCTAGGAGCAGTCACTGAAACCCTAAATGTCTTAGCTATCCTGCAGGCAGTTTTTCCCAAATAAATAACTAGTGCCAGAATCATAGACTGAAACTAAATGCCAAAACATGCATTATTATGTCCTTTGGGAAGTCATCTACCCTGGGGAACTGCCACATTGACAATACTCCCCCTAAGAACTGAGCTAGTTCTTCAGGATTTGGGAACTTAAATGCACAGTTACCTAACTTTTGACCAACTTGGATTCATTGTCGTAAGAAACTCCTTCTATATTGCACAACATATAAATAGCAGAATTGTGTCTAAATCTAGGAATGTCACTGTCCACCTTTACTCATCCCTCATTAGGCCAGTCATTGAGTATAATACCCCTTTGGCATTTATCTGTCCAAACACATGCAAAAACTGTAATGATCTCACAGATACCTTACTAAAAGGATACAAGGCTTAAAAAATATGTCCTAAATGGACCATCTCAAAGCCCTGTCACTATACTTGGTATCCTACAGACTGCTAAGAGGTGACCTACATCTGGCATAAAAGGCATTCTCTAAAACAATACTGATGGATTTATTGCACATCAGCAGGTCAAATGACATAGGAAATACCAGGTCTTGGGTTCTAAACCTCTTCTACAACATCAACAGAAAGGGTTGGAGGGACAGGTTTGTCTTGCAGATGATATCTTTGCTATGGAACAGACTCCAGCTCCACAAAAACAAAGCTCATCCCTATCAATATACAAGTGCAACTTGGACCTATGGATAGGAAAAAAAAATATCCAAGGACTACCCCCGATACTACTAATGGACAGATGTAGTTTCTAAAAGCTTTATCCCATGCATGGGTCTTCTCTAATTATCAATGATATGATCCCAGATATTCTCATTAGGAGTAATATATATATATATATATATATATATATATATATATATATATATATATATATATATATATATATATATATATACTTATCAACCATGAGATGGATAAGACCAGTCTATAACCAAATAGGATAGGTAGTACATAGCTATGAACCTATTAAACCTAAGGAAGTGTTTGGATATGCATTTGTATTCCCCCAGTAGACTTCAAAGATTTTTTCCTCGGGTAGATAGCAAATGCTGGATGTGTGATAGCAAAGAGAGAGGTAACTGGAAAGATGTTTTCTTAGAGTGTGATGTGTTGGTAGATTTTAAAACTACACCACAGAGTGCTCTGTCAGAAACGTTGGGGGAGCAAGTGGCTGTAACTTAGGAAATTATTATTTTAAGTTGGAATACAAGATCTGGATTACCTAGACATTGTAAGGCTTATTAAGTTCAATGGTATTGGCTGCCAAAAAAATAAAAACATTTTCTAGAAAATGGAAATCAAGCTCTAAATCAAATGAAACTGAAGTATTGAATATTGTTAAAGAAATAAGAGAACTGTAAGTCAGATCTTTAAAAAGGAAAGGAGCAAATTACATAGAAATACAAAAAATCCTAACCTGACTGGACTTCATTGTATACTTGGAACCATACAAATGTCCTTCCGTTGTTCTTTTGTATATTGTCTCTCCATCCTCTCCGGCCAGTATGTTCTAACCTTCTCTGATTTATTCTTATTGTTATCATGCAATATTTTATATGCCCTCCTAAACTGACTAACTTCTCTTCCTACACATCATCCTTCTCCATATATAGATGCTGGTACCCTGCTTCAGTCCATCAGTGAAGGGTACAGTCCCACAACTCACCCACTGTGTCCATTCTTAGACATACCACAACATTTTGTCTGGGCAAGCATACCAGGCATAAAGGGCCAGGTCCTCCAAAATATTTCCCAGTTTCCCTTTTGCCATATATTCCTTCCCACTATCTCATAACTTGAGACAACCATTTGGTTACTCTTTAATTTCTTTATTTATCTTGCCGCCTTCAGTATTGGCATAATGTCGGAGAAGGCCCATGACCAGCCTAACCTGTACAGAAAATGTCATGGCTCTTCTATCTAACTGTCTTCAGTGATGCTTGTTCCACATATTTCTCTGCCTGGTCATTTTCTGTACTTAGACTGACACATGGGAGCTGTCTCTTCCATTCTTAGCAACTTTGACCCTGAGTAATGCTTATTTTGCCCTGTCCTGTATGTGTTCTGAGGCCTTTTCTATGAAAGACCAATGCATGCTCAATTGAAAAAGCACAACTCAATCTCAACAGATCAAGAACATTGTCCCCCAAAACCCATCTGCAAACTTTCAAACAAATGTTTTTGCAGGGGTCAAGCCCCTTGCACCCACAACCTCTTTACTTACTAAAGCTACACTCATACAACAGTGAGAAAAGAGGAAACCCCCATTAAACTGCACAGAGGTCTTCACAAATACTGATCACAAGTAATGATCCAGCTGTGCCTATTTCTGCAAGCTGTGATCCATGTTGAAATGTTGTTCTAGCTAGCTGACTTCGGTCATTTAGCCCTGCACCAACTGCTATGCAAACTGAGCTCTGGAACAATCTGCACCCATACAATTCTATTTTTCATGTCCTTGCATCCCAGCATTATCCATCTAGTAATATAATTCCTCAAGATTACATTCTCACCTAGCCCTGCCTCTTACAGCTCTATCTCACCTTTTTTTTTGCCTTCTAGCCTTTTCCACAGCTGTCGGCTGATTTTCTTCCCCTAAGAACCCATCACCAATTTTTATAAATTCCCTAATCTCCTTCAGTGAGTGAAACTTCTCTTTACTCTGATCACCATCAAGTGTGTAACAATCCATTGCTAATCATCTTCCTTACTCCCTCCCAGTCTTCCTTTCTTCTATTTTTTCAAATCTTTACAGTATGATGTCTAACCTGTTTTGTACCTGCCATCTGCCTGCTAACCATGCTTATTTGTACCTATTTCATCCTACTGAGTTTCCTCTCACTTGCCACCTCCTGGAATCCCTCAACAACTAATATTTATAAAATGTTTGATTACATTTGCTTAATATCTGAATAAGACAATGAATCTATATAGTCTGCCATTTTAAGTATATTTAGCATCTTACTTCCCCTCCATTTCCCTTACACTTTTTCGAGCTGTCTCATACCCCCTTGAATTTATCTTTAGATTCCCACTCTACCACCTGTTTTGGCAGGCCATAACATGGGTCCACTACCTGCTATTTGAAAAATGACTTTTGGTGATTGAGAGAGCAGTAGTTTGCTACAATCTGCTACCAGTGACCCACTTCCTTTCCTATGGGGTCTTCCTGTTCATAATGACTGCTTTGGGTCTCTCTGATATGATTTTGACCACTGTTGTCAGCCCCCCTCCATCTTTTCTGATTTCAAGTGACAAAAACTCTGTCTCCTCTAGCCTCTAATCGCATCCCTTCCCTGCCATCCCATGTATATTTCTGGTAACTTTCCTTTGGACTTTTCCCCAACAACCTGATGGCATTTTCTTTATATGTCCTTAAGAATTACATGCAATACTCAGGGTTTGTTCTGACCAATGCCCCATGAAGTGGAAGCATTACTTCTCCTTGTGGAATCTACCCCCCCCCCCCCAAAAAATACACTCTAGAATTCTCATCACCGTTGCTACTGCTCTCTCACTGCAGGGAGTCAGTTCCAGATGTGCTCAGCCTCTCGGATCTTCTCCTTGCTTTGTTGCCATCAGTTCCACTTCCCTCACCTAATACTTCACATCAGGATTGCTATGGCCTAAGTGTAGTACTTTGCATTAGTTTTGCGTTGAACCACAACTGCCACTATTTTGCCAACTTATTCATCTTTAGAAATCATTCACTTGACACTTCCTTCATCCTCTGCTGTTGCACCTACCCCTGTGTCATCAGCCAAGAGACTGATCCTGTTCTATATTTTATTTATTTAAAATTTGTTTACCGGGAAAGTCCAACTTGGAACAAAGCCAATTTTCAGTGGAGGCATGGGGAGAAACGCTTCATTCCTTGAGATATGGCTGAGGCAAATAAAGTGAAGAGTACAAGACATAGGATAGGCCCCTACAGTACTTTGCTAGTCACTTTCTGAATTTCTGACATTGTGTCTCTCACCATAATTCTCTCTGTCCTACCACTCAGCCAGTTCCACAGTCTTGGTACAAGGTCTAACCCTTCAAGTTGTCCTATCTGCTTCCCCTGTGGCACTGACTAAAGGCCTTACTGAAATCCATGTAGACCATATCTACTGGTACTGCCACGTCACATTCACTTGTAACCCAGTCTTAAAACTAAACCAGATTTGATTTGACTAGCAGTTCCTTCAGACCATTAATTCATGTTAGTTTTTATCCTGGTGATTGTTATCTTAAAGAAATGCTACTAACCTAGATTTCACCTTAGTATTCTCTACAAGACTTTCTGTTCCAGTGTTGTTAAACTAACTGTTCTGTCATTCCCAGGATTTTCTTGTTCAACCCTTTTGCTGTCTACTATTCCTCTGACACTTCTTCACTGGCCAGTGAGGTACTGAATAACTCTACATGGGGTCTGCCAATGCACTGGGCCATTTTCTGAGGATTCATTTCTTCCAATCATCCAGTTCCCCTGAACCTCCACCCTCTTTATCCTGGTATCTGTCAACTCTTTTCTCCATTCTGCCATGCCCCCTTCCCTGCTTTGCACCCTCACTTTGCTCTCCCTTATAAAGGCTGAAGCATAGTATTCACTGTATGCCCCTGCTTTTATTCAGTCTTCAGTGATCTCTCTCCCATTTTTGCTCAGCCAGGCCATTTCTGTCCTTCCTGTCTTTCTTTCTTTCTTTCTGTTATGTACTTAAAACATTCTTGCTTCCATTTTTTATCCCTTCTAGCACATCTCATTCATCTTTAACTATTGCTGCCTTTACTATCTTTCTTGCCTTTTGCTGGCCCACCTCCACTGTGCATCCACCTCCTTCCCCTGGCCTCACTTTCCACAGTTTGTAGGTCCTATCCTTTGCCCTAATTGCTAGCCTCACCTTCCTTTGTATCCACACTGGCCTTTCCTTCATGTCTTTCTGACACTTTCTCAACCTCCTTTTAATTGTACTGAGTACAGCAGCCCTGACCCATTTTCAAAGCTTGCTTATTCCATTACTTGCTCCCAGTCTCCCAACTCATTTTTGACCACCTTTCCTAGAACAGCATATTCCATTCTTCTTAAATCCCGCACAATTGCGTTTGTATTTTTCTTCTTATCCTTCCCTCTACTTTAAATCACACAGCAGCCTAGTCACTTGTGGCTAATGGTGCCTTAATCTGGTCATCCATGACAGTCTCTCTCTCTCTCTCTCTCTCTCTCTCTCACTCACTCTCTGCATTGATTAGGATAACGTTCAGAATTCTATCATTTTGGGTATAGTCCTGCACCAGTTGGCTGAATCCCTCATAGTCCAACACCTCAATCAGCTCCCACACCCTCCCTCTCTATCCTGGTACCCAGAATCTTCCCAGTTTGATTGCCCATACATTTTACCCTCTTCCTGCCCACCCCAATCCTCTACTGTCTCCACCAGTCTGTCATCTTCCTTTCTTATTATGTCTGGCGAATGATACACTGTATCAATCTGCCAGATATCTTCCTTATTCTACCTTAATTAAAAAGCCCTTAACCTAGTTTGTAACAACAGCTGCACCCTTGCTCTATTCTTAAACTGGTATTCTTCCTGCTTTTTCACTTCCGGTCTGATGCCTCTGTGATGCAAGCAATATCTACACTCCCCTCCTGTATCACTGCTTAAAACTCCACCATCTTCCCATCCATAGCCCCAGCATTGCAAAATAAGACCAGCTACCCATGATATGACTGATTCTTGTTTGTCCCTTTATGTTCAACATCTCTTCCTTCTGCATCTGCTACTCTCCCTCATCCTTTCATCCTCCATCCTAGTTCAAATGTACAGTTTCATTATCCTTTCATGCTTTATCTTTCACTTCTTCTTTAACCCCTCTGCTGTGCAAAACATATCCCACAGTCTCACTGAAACCTTCTTCAGGCTTCCCAGACTTCTACAAACCCCACAAACTGAACTTCCCATAACTGGCAGCTAGGCTGCAGTTTCCCCACTCTGATTGCCTGAACCATTTCTTATATTCCTCAACCTTTATTTTCTAGTGTCTATGATGGATTAGTTGTTTTCTTCCCATATTTAAGTCTTTGCTTTCTTTCATGTTTTACACTACATACAATGTGTACTATTCAAAATAGTCCTGGTTACTCAGCTCTGTGGGTAGGATTGTGAGTTAGCTAGAGCCTGCATGGTTCCTACTTCCTGGGTCAAATCATTTTCCTGTGTGACATCTGCTGTTTACAGCCTAAAAGCACATAACAAGGCATACCAAACCAGGAGAGAAATCTCATGGTGTTTACAGGTGCTTGAACTACACAGAAAAATGCACCCCACAAGGTGTGTGTACATATATAAAACTGAGTATGCTCACATAGAATGACATACAGTGCTACACCCTCAGCAAACTGAAAACTGCCTTTTTTATGGTTCATCCTGGCTTCACTTCATCCTTTATAATTATTACATTTGTAATGAAAGGCAGTTATAAATATGGATTTTACTTAAAAAAGCATCCCCTTTTTCTAAGCTAGGACAACTCACACAGCACTTCCATGCATTTGCACTCAAAAAAAAAAAATTACCAAGTTATTTTTCTCTCCCAACAAAAACACACTAGTCACCTTAACATAGATGAAATTCATATTTTCTATTATATATTCTATTATGATATAGTGGTGGTTGACTGTTTTATCATATCTTGACTTTCTGTGTAGTACTAAAGCCTCAGTATCAATCTCCGTTTAGTGTTTTTTCATAATTTTTATAACCTTTTCTATCTATGTGCCTTTCTTCCACAGTGCACTTTCTGTCCACATAAAAGGAAATATCCTAGATCCTATATTTACTTAAACTGTGATGTGTTATGTCACTAGCTCATTATAATGTCTTTGAAAAATTATCAGTGTTTGTTTTCTATTAATTTACTCTTGTGCTAAGAGTAAGCTTCTTAAAAGACTGTTATAATACATTTAAAATGCATTCCAGACAAAGTCAGGATCTAAATTTCAGGTTCTTGTATGCAGTGAAAGTTGTAACTTCTACCAAGTTAGCCAGAAGCTCTCCCATCCTGTTTTTAATTACTTGTCTGGTCTAACAGCTCTGATCATGATCTGTGATGAACATCTGATACTTCATCGACCTGGTAAGGCATTTTCAAATTACTTCTAGCATTTCTCAACTTCTTCACTCAAGAATTCTGGACAAAGCCAAAACTTATGGCAAAACAAAGGTCCAAAATCAGGGCCAAACTTTAAATATTACTTTAATTCACTTAAAAAGATAATAGGGCAACATGCTTTGCATCATTAGGCATTTTCTGTCTAATAAGATGCATTAAACTATAATGTCTGGCATTATCGATTGATTGTAACCCACAGTGATTTAGCAGAAAATCAAAACTTTTATGAAGGACAGGGCAAAATATGAGGCAAAATCAGGAACCTTGTGCAAAATTCTGAACAGTTGAAAGGTATGGTGATTATCAATGGCAGACTGACACACGGAACTGTGTGACATCTGTTGTCAAATCGTCCTGTTTCAATCTACAAGACATTTCCCACACTAACCACCTTTTTTCCTCCTGAAGAACCTTTAATAGTTATGCATGCCCTAGCATTTTCCTGCTTTAATTTTTGTAATTCCTTGTACCCAGGACTGGCTAATAGTGAACCTAACTGATTGTAGTTAGTCCAGAATTCCACAACTCTGTTACATACAGGAAAGCCTGCTTCTGTCCATTACAGATCTAGGTGCCAGAGCAGGGATACATTTACAATTCACCATCCACTGGTCCAAGTTATGCTTGAATTGTTAGGGAACAACTCTGCTTCAAATGGGTGGGAGGCCTACTCCAGCAAAGGGATCATCTCTTAGACACATACTTGTCCCTACAATATGACATTTATGTCACAGCCAAGGTTTAGGTCCCTAGATGGTGTAACTCTGATGGTATTTGTTCTGTGAATATGCAGAAGGCCCATCAGAGTGGATCCAAGAATGCCTTGAAGGCCAGGCATAAATCAGCCCCCAACAGTCTGTAGGAGACATTGTACAGGGATAGAGCTTTGAGGCAATCTGTGTTTACACTCTGTATTCTTTTCATGAGGAGCCTCTGTGGACATTCCAGTTGTTGGATGTACCTGGTACATACCAAAGGAGGCAGTGTATTCAATGATTGGTTCAATGAGGCTGCGTACAGTGGAACAATGATTTCCTTGGACCTAGATGCCATACTTTTGCTTATACGTTGCACAACACGGAATGATTTCCTCACTACCATAGGAACATGATGGACAAAGGCCAGGTTACTGTTTACGAGTGTCCCCAAATCCCTGACTACTGGGTCTATTATTAGGGGTGATTTATGATTTATCAATGTGGTAATTTCCAGGGGTAGCCAGCTTCCTAAAGGATACTATTATGCATCTCTTGGCACTGAGATTTAGACTATGGCTATAGTGCCATTCATTTGCTTATGTCAGCCCTTCTTGAAGGATATTAGTGTCTTGGGAGGACTATATGGCAGTACCTAGTTTAGTCATCTTCAAACTTTAGTCAGCCAGAAGTGTTTGACATTGGCCTTGACTTCAGAGAAGAAGATGCTAAAAAGGAGCAGACCCAACACAGAGCCATGAGGGGCTGCATTAGTAGCCACTCTGTTTGTGTAAGTGGACTCTCCTATCCTAACTTATTGGGCCCTATCTGTGAGCCAGCTGGCTATCCAGCAGGTGATATAGTGGTTTATACCTAATTTTGTGAGCTTGTCTACAATGCCTGAGTGGCACCATTTTGTCCTCATCCATTGCTTTGGTGACCTTCTCAAAGATATCCACCACATTGACTAGGCATGACCTACCCTTGAAGAAACCAAACTGGGTTGGATAAAGTGCCTGATGTTTTTCTGTGTCATTGTTAATCATTTCCATGATACTTCATTCCATGACTTTGCATATATGACTAGTCAGATGTATGGGTCTATAGTTACTGGGGTTGGTAGATGGTTACTCTTGTGCAGATGGATGATGGTTGTAGTTTCCCATATGCATAGTGTGAAACCTGCTACAGCTAAACACTGATTCTAATGGTCATGACAGATCATGTTTCATACTTGGTCTGAATGGAGAGATGATAAATCAGCAAGTAAAGTAGAATAGTATTGCTGGAATTTAATTCATCCTCAAGTCTTGGTAAGTACCTTCATGAGGTGGACCCAATTTTTCACAACATCTCACCACAACAACACTGATATATAGACTATATTTTATATACCATATATCATGGACAGAAGTAGGTTAAACAATAAAAAAGATGGCTGGGTGCACAAGGCCCAGAAATAAAAATGTGCCCAATCCTAGTAGGTGCACTGGTGCCAAGACTGGAAAAATGGCAGTGTAGAATCCTCAAGACACATGAAACATTCCTAAAATGGGCTCAGGAAATCCCAAAAACACAGCAGTCCGAAGTATATGGTGTCTTCTTAACGCAAAATTTTATTGTTGAAAGATTATAAAAACAGCGTTTTCACTACCAAGAAAATGCTGTAGCTTCTTCAGAGAACAAGTAAAGAACATTTCAAATGTTAGCGCCACTTATACAAGGCTAGGTGCAGTTGATTAATAATTGATGCACGTCACTATACTAGTGGGTATTATTATAGTATTGTCATGACTTAATTATTTGAGCGATACTCATATAATTACAGTGTACCTCAGTCCTTTTATAAAGGGCTTACTTGTTGTATTTTCAATATATATTTCTTATACATACATAAATTGTTCCAGAATAACGACTTTTTGAATGATGAGTTTATTTAATTCATAAACTCTAAGTTTTTAAAACTGGTTTTAATGCTTTTATATTCTTATGTTTAACTACAACAATGTCATCAGTACACAATGGAAACCAACTAGTTTTGGTTAGGAATGAAAGGAAATGACGTGCATCAATTATTAATCAACTGCACCTAGCCTTGTATAAGTGGCGCTAACATTTGAAATGTTCTTTACTTGTTCTCTGAAGAAGCTACAGCATTTTCTTGGTAGCGAAAATGCTGTTTTTATAATCTTTCAACAATAAAATTTCGCGTTAAGAAGACACCATATACTTTGGACTGCTGTGTTTTTGGGATTTCCTGAGCCTGTTTGTTTTGTTGGTTTTCGTTCTTTTGGACTACAGTTTGTGCGTTTGTACTTATGGCTACAGGATCGCCAGTTAGCCCAGCAAGTCTGAACATCTTCGGGTTAACTAACCCAGAAGGATTTGGTCCTAACACGGATATGACTTCCTTTTTTGCCGTGATAACACAACGGCTCGATCAGTTAAACTCTCACCTGGATCATTTGGATCACAGAATGGCAGACAACAACAATGGTAGCGCTACTTTGCAACGCAACTCTCTTGAAACTACGAGTTTTCCTTCCATTCCAGCGGGTCAACGCATTATCACTAATTCTACCGCTGGAAATCTTGAGTCTCCTGTACCAGTTTTGGTAGACACTTCGGGAGCTAACAATGGACTTAATAATGTGCTCATTGGGGTTCCAGTACTTCGTGAATGGATTTCTGATTTGGATTCATTCTCATTTATGCAGCAAGGATTACAGGAACTACCGGCACTACAAACAGCTGAGACTGCTGTAATCGTGGACTCTTTAGTGAGTAGACTCAAGGTATTTGACTATAAACTATTGAAATTGAGAAAGTTACAACTTGAAGTGTGTTATTTTAAACAATGTCTTCAAGATAAAATTATTCCGAAAGGACTACGTAGTTCATTTGCACCTACAGGTTTACTTGCTGATGAAGCATTTTTAACTGATTTAAGAACTTTGTTTGACCAGCAGGGGTTTAAACTCCTGGAACTAATGATTAAGCATTATTCACTTCGCATCTCTACTCTTACAGCAGAAATTAATGATTTGGACAACCTGATAAAAGTGGACTTGGACTTTGTCAGATACAAATACGACTATGCTCGTATTTTTAACAGCATAGACGCATTGTTGTCCAAACTCAAAGTAAATAAAGCTAAAAAACTCAGTAGAGATAGATTGGCTTACCAACAGAATAAAGCTTATGTTAAATTAATGACTCCACCTGTACAATTTGAGCTTTCTATTACTGATCCACCACCTCCTACCAATGTTAATGATCTTGGTCATCACCATGATTCCCACATGGACATTATTCAGGAAGAACCTGATTCGGAAGTGACTCAGGGTCCTCGTCGGAGTAACAGGATAAAGGCCAGTAGTTACAACAATCACAACAACCTGAATAATGCTCCTCGGTATCAGGGGGAAGGCCAACAAAATAACAATGTTTTTTTAGGGCAACGCAACAACAACCGTCAATCGGGCTTCAGGAACAGACGGTGGAACAACTACCGATCCTAAATTTGGATTGTGACTTAGAAACAGGACATAACACAGTCTTAAACATTCTTGGGAACACAAAAGGAGACTTTAAAATTTACAATTTTTCTAGTTTTACAATACAACAAGAGCTAATTGATTTATTGGCTTTTGGTAATACTTTTGTACCCAGTCGTCATTTTAATTTGACTGACACTATTATTGATTTAAAATGTTTCACACGTAAACTTAATTTGGGTTTATTGTTCTCTGTTCCTATGCAACAAGAGTTTTCTAAACTTAAACTACCGAGTGTATTCAACCCTCCACTACACCCTGACTTGTCTCTCTTTGAGAGAGCATGTGAATTTGACTTAAGGTATCTGGAAGAGAATCAAAGGTACTTCTCTAGGCAACAGAAATACAACATTTCTAAAGGGCAACAATCACTCTTGCATGAACTTTGCAACCTGCCAGTGAGGGTCCTAAAACCAGATAAAGGGGGTGGGCTGGTCATCTTTGACAACAGAGATTACACTGAAAGGATGTTGCACATTCTTGACAGTCCAGCTTACACACCATCTTCTCTAAACGAGATGAACACAGCCTACTCTAGAAATAGGGGTTATTTCAGAGATTTATTATTGGCAGGTAAAATAGACAATGACACTTACCAATTCATAGATATCACATCACCAAAGACCCCTATCATCTTTGGAATTCCTAAAATCCACAAGGACCTTCACAATCCACCCATGAGAGCCCTTATAGACGCCAGGTCCTCCATGACTCACCCATGTGCACGCCTTGTAGACAACATCCTTTCTAAATACATTAAATTAATTCCTGGTATTTGTAAGGATTCATGGTCCTTTCTTTCTGATATCAACAAGCTCAATTTAGACCCACTTTGCAATTTTCTTACTATAGATGTGGTGGACCTTTATACCTCTATACCACATCTGGAGGCCATTGAATGGACAGCTAACATTTTGACCAACTTAGGAGCTCCTAGAAATGAGATTGACATGGTGACGGACCTTTTAGAGATCATTTTATCATCTAATTTTTTCACCTTTGACAAGCAATACTTCTTGCAAACACAAGGCATTGCAATGGGTTCACCTTGTTACTTCTGTGGCTAACATTTTCGTAGCTTACTGGGAAAGATTTTTCATTCTTGATAATCCAAACTATACACACCAGTTAGTTTATTACACCAGATACCTTGACGATATCTTCATTATATTCAGAGGTACGGAGCAGGATGCTCTACATTTGCTTGAATACATGAATAACACCACTCAATTCTTTAGGTTTACACACCAATTCTCCACATCTTCCATTGACTATTTGGATGTTAAACTTGAGAAAAATACAGAGGATGGTTCTATGATTTCTTCTATTCACAGAAAACCAACCTACTGTAATTCATGTCTCCATTTTTCTAGTCAACATCCGTTTAAACAAAAACGTTCAATAGTCAAGGGACAGCTCATTAGAGCAGTAAAGATGTGCAGCACTGAAGTCCAATTTGACACTGAATGCCAATTCCTTTTAGACATGTTTAGCAGTCGTGACTACCCTGAGGCATTAATTCACGAGTTAACATTAGAGGTCAGGAATAAGAGAGTGAATGTTTTTTACACACCCCTTCTGAACAATAACACTAGAGGACCTATTGACGCCCCTACATCTTCCACAGTCGCATTACATTTAGACTTGTCAACTTCTTTGACCCACACTCATGTTGAGACTCAGAAGTACTCGTCTAGTTTTATTACAACATATAGCACAGATTCTAAACAAGTCTGTTCTATTCTTTACAAGAATTGGTTTTTCATCACCAGTAACAGTTTGTTATTGGAGAAACTAGGTACTAAGCCCCTTATTGTCTATAGGAGAGGAAAAAACTTAAAGGCCCTATTAGAGAAAAACAAAAGTGCAGACTTGCTCTCAAAACAAAAAGGGACATTTATGTGCGGGCATTGTAACTGGTGTAGTAGCCTAAAGACAGGCAACTCTTTCCAGCTCAATGGCAAAAAATACATTATCAACCACAAAATAAATTGTGAGACTAAGTCCATTGTTTATCTAGCTACTTGTGACAGCTGTCCTGCGTACTATGTTGGTAAAACAGACCGTAAATTTAAAGAGAGGATTTACCAACATATGTACGCAATTAGGAAATGTAAAAATGACAACGCTCTAGCAAAACACATTAATCAACACACTGGACACAAATTTCACTTTATTGCCATTGACCATATTCCATATAACATTAGGGGTGGCCCTATATCTACCATCTTGGAAACCAGGGAGTTGGAATGGTAAATAAAACTTAATGCATTTCACCCCCCTGGTTTAAATGAAAACTGTAATATTTCCTGCCTACTTAAATGAAAAGTTACCTTAGATAAATATACATTACTGCTGATATTTATTGCATATTTATTGTATTAAGTTGTTGTTTCTATTACATATTTTTTTATATGTTAACATTTTTGTAGTACAACCTATATTAATATTTTACATTTGTACACTAGGTATTACACATTGCATAGATCAAATATTTTCTCTTTACCTATTTACAACATATACACTTTTTTATTTATCTATAATATATATATATTTATTGTACATATCAGGTTACTACAGCAAGTTTTAAATGCTCACTATACTAGTGGGTATTATTATAGTATTGTCATGACTTAATTATTTGAGCGGTACTCATATAATTACAGTGTACCTCAGTCCTTTTATAAAGGGCTTACTTGTTGTATTTTCAATATATATTTCTTATACATACATAAATTGTTCCAGAATAACGACTTTTTGAATGATGAGTTTATTTAATTCATAAACTCTAAGTTTTTAAAACTGGTTTTAATGCTTTTATATTCTTATGTTTAACTACAACAATGTCATCAGTACACAATGGAAACCAACTAGTTTTGGTTAGGAATGAAAGGAAATGACGTGCATCAATTATTAATCAACTGCACCTAGCCTTGTATAAGTGGCGCTAACATTTGAAATGTTCTTTGCTTGTTCTCTGAAGAAGCTACAGCATTTTCTTGGTAGCGAAAATGCTGTTTTTATAATCTTTCAACAATAAAATTTTGCGTTAAGAAGACACCATATACTTCGGACTGCTGTGTTTTTGGGATTTCCTGAGCCTGTTTGTTTTGCTGGTTTTCGTTCTTTTGGACTACAATTCCTAAAATGGGGTTAGACCAGGCTCAGGGGGAGTATGAACCCCCCCCCCCCCCAGGTGTATAAGTAAGTAGTAGCCCACAAAAATGACAAAAACTGATAGGCAAAAAAACAGCCATAAAGATGATAGAGCAGACTGTTGAGGATAAGAAAGAAATTTTGATTTGTTACCATTATGCAAGAAGCCCAGAATTTCCAGACAGAAGATATACAAAAAGATTAAGAGAAAAATTAAGGAGAAACTAGTGGAGCAGAAAACATCTAATCAGTTGCCATATGAAGATACTTTGTAGCCTTCCACTTGAAACCACTACAAAAGTTCAGTTGGAGTTATAGAGTTACACAGCAGTGGAAGGAACAGGAAACTGGCAGCAATGATGCAGTCAATGTTGTGGAGTGATAAGCACGTGAATTCCCATATGAAAGAGCAACGGATGACACAGGATGAAACTGAAGAGAATGTGCATAGGAAGATGCTCTGGAACTTTCTGTAGAATGCCCACAGGAAATAGAGAACAAAGAATGTCCTCTTGGTTTAGAAGAGAAGAAAATGATCTATGAGAAGAGTTTATTGATTTAATAGAGATGGACAGACATAGTAAAATCAATGAAAGAAATAGACTGCAGAAAGTCAATAAAACCCAGAAAGGTCAAAGTTTGATAAAACAAATGAACACAGTAATTAGAACTGTTCATAGAAATTCATGCGATACAACAGAAGTAAATAGGATATATTACTGTGCAGCTAAATTAATAACAGATAACGTCTTACCACAAAAGCACAGTACAGTAAGGGAAAGGAAGGGGAGAAATCAAATGCCATCATGGAAGTATCGAACAGAGAAAACTATAAAGCAATTAAAACAAGAAGTGACACCGTTAGAAGAGTATTGAAGTGGGAACAGATCAACAAAAATACTCAGAAGGATAGATGTGATAAAAGCAAAACTCAGTATCAGAACATATCAGGATCTATCTTGCACTATCACAAATAATACATGAAAAATATCAGCACAGGCAGAAAAACATAGAAGATTAAATAGATAAATGTAAAAGAAAAGTACAAAATAAGCAATTTATTAATGACCCAAAAAAATTTATAGAGAACTGGGAAATAAGGCAAAAGTAATTGAAATACCACCCAAAAAGGAGAAATAGATGCATTTTAGAGAAATATTTATGAAGCTCCTGTGGAACATAACAAAGACGCTGAATGGAGAAAAGAAGTAAAAGAAAGAATAAGAAATTCAAATATACAGCATATGAAATGGGATGAAGCAATGGCCAGAGAGACTGAAACAAAGTTAAGAAAAGCTCCTAAATGGAAAACCTAAGGCACAAATGTAGTACCTAACTTCTGGCTAAAAGTTTTAACATCTTTACATGAAGGTTTAGCCATGAGTAAGAACTATTTATATGTACATCCTGAGCAGTCACCAACCTGATTAACAACAGGAAAAACAATGCACCTACTTAAAAGAGAATCTGCAAGCTGTCCTAAAGACTATAGACCAGTAACTTGCCTTCCAACAACATATAAACTATACACTGGAATTGATGCCGACAGAGTTTATAGTCATTTAGAAGAAAACTCAATTGTGGCAATATAACAAAAGGGTAACAAAAGAAAGTCATATGGAACAAAGGATCATTTTTTTTAAATAAAGTCATAATGGAGAAATGTAAAAATGGGAAGAATCTAAGTGACAGTATCCCACATTCATGGATAAATGAGTGCTTAAAAATGTATAAGATATACCCTACACTGATCAGTTACAATACAGAGACCATGAAATAGTGGCAAACCACTTTGCAGTTAAGCCATTATAAAGAACAACTTATTATTCCTGGGATAAAAATTCAAAGGGGGATATTCCAGAGTTACTCTTTGTCACAGCTGCCCTTTTGTCTTGCCCTTAACCCATTAAGCTGTCTACTTAACAGATTAGGCCATGGCTACAATTTGACTCCCAGAAAACAACAAAGTGCAAAGATTCCTCATCTTCTTTTTGTAGATGATTTAAAACTGTATAGTTTATCAGATGAGGAACTGAAAGCACAACTGCAAGTGGTCAAAAGTCTTTCAGATGATAATCAGAATGTCATTTGGTTTTGATAAATGTGCAAAAGCAATCTTTAAAGCTTGAAAGCTGCAGCACCAAGAAAACATCAGTCTTGGACAGGAATGTGATATAAAAGAATTTAAGAGAGAGGAGGTGTATAAATCTTTGGGAATTGATGAAGGATCAACAAGAAAACATGAACAAATCTCTTTACCCTAGAGAATGCTGACATCTGTGCGGTCATTAAGACATGATTTAATGCGGAGAGCACACCAACAGTGCTAGGTTATAATGCCTTCTACACATTTAGGCCAGCTACTTCACAGGCAGGGACTAAAGGTGGAGATGTCTTTATTAATATCAGAGATAAATATACTTCAAGGCTGGTCAAACAGGATAATGCAATTGAGCTACTCCATGTTCAGATCACCATAGGCAAAATCCAATACCACTTCCTTGCAAGCTATAGGTACCCCTATATGACCTAGGAAACCATACCATGTATTTAAATTTATTAGAAACATTAACCATCCAGCCCAATACCATATTTGTGGGTGACTTTTTAATTAACCCACTACTGACTGGAAATCCTATATGACACCAAACATACATGCACAGAGATTCCTGAATTTTGTAAACACAAACTCCCTGGAACAGATAGTCAATACACCAACAAGGGGTGCAACCATAATGGATCTGTCCGTCACTAATATGGGAGAGTGCTGCACACCCCCTACTGTAATGCCTTCCCTGGTAAGGTCAGATCACAAAATGGACTCCTTTAAAGTAAAAATAGCACCTGGACCCCCAGCTAAACCAGGAATATTCAGGAACTATTCTTATTCTAATCTCCTGCTATTAAATGAGAACCTGGCAAAATTTCAAGCCCCCATAAACCCTTTGAACACTGCTGCCTATGCAGAACTGATTACAGACACCCTGTACAATTGTATTAATAGCTGCATAGAGGCAGCTGTACCCACCTGGAAGAAGTACAGAACTAACTCAAAAAACAAGCCACCCTGGTGGAATCACAAAATCAATAGACTATATAACAGGAGGAAGAAAATCATGACAAAAATTAGGAGGTGCCGCACCCAGCAGGATGTAAACACTCTCATCAAACTAAACAAACAACTCGGAGGACAGATAAAGTCTACCAAAGCCAAATTTGAGGTAAGTTTGGCCTCCCAGGCAAAGGACAAACACAAAGCATTTTTTAGCTATGTCCACAACCTCAAAGGCAATACACAATTGTGTGCAGAGCTCATTGTAAATGGAGCCACCTATGCTGAGCCAGAAGACATAGAAAACTTCTTGACTGATAAATTCAGCTCCAACTTTACCCCTCTCTCCCCCTCAACCTTCCATCAGGAAATATCATCAAATATAACTCCCCCTACTATCACTAGGGAACAGGTCCTTAATGCTCTCTCTAAGACCAAGATTACTGCATCAGTGGGTCCAGATAATATCCCAGGATGCCTTCTAAATAGCATGAGACATGACCTATCAGGGCCTCTGGAATTACTATTTAACTGTAGTCTCCAAACAGGTTTTGTGCCTCATGAATGGAGAAAGGCAACAGTCATCCCTTTGTACAAAAGTGGGCCATCTACAGACCCTGGAAACTACAGACCCATAAGTCTCACTAGTCTTATATGTTAAGCCATGGAAAGAATTATCATGGAGATGATCAACAGAGATATAGTAAACATGCAGACACTGGACCCAACCCAGTTTGGTTTCATCAAGGGCAGATCATGCCTACTCATCCTGGTGGACTTCTTTGAGAAGGTCAGCAAAGCAATGGATGAGGGCAAAATTGTTCACACTGCCTACCTTGACCTGGCCAAGGCATTTGACACAATATCCCACTCTGGCATTGTTGGCAAACTCAAGAGGTTAGGTGTAAACCTGTATGCCACCCAGTGGATAGCCAACTGGCTCACAGACAGGACCCAGAAAGTTAGAACTGGGGAGTCCACCTCTACAAAGAGGCCAGTCACAAGTAGAGTCCTTCAAAGACCAGTCCTTGGACCGCTGCTTTTTGGTATTTACTTCTCTGAAGTGAAGGCCAATGTCAGTGGTCTCTGGCTGACTAAATTTGCAGATGATTGGAAATTAGCAGCTGTCATTGAATCTCACACTGAAACAAATGTTCTCCAGGAGGGGCTGACACAGACAAACAGCTGGAGTCAGAGCCATGGACTAAAACTAAATGCCAAGAAATGCACAATAGTATCCTTTAGAAAGTCATACATCCCTGGTAACTATCATATTGACAACACATCCCTTAAAGTTGACCCAGTAGGCAGGGACGTAGGGACACACATAGACAGTAATGTAGACTTTGACCATCATGTGTCTACAGTAGTGAGGAAATCATTTTATGTTGTGCAACTTATAAACAAAGGTATGGCATCTAAGTCCAAGGAAGTCATTGTTCCACTGCATTTGGCATTCATCAGACCTATCATTGAGTACAATGCTCCCTTTGGTATGTACCTAATCAGGTATATCCAACAATTGTAATGTCCACAGAGGTTTCTCTTTAAAAGAATACATGGTGTAAGCAAAATGTCCTATGCAGACCACTTCAATGCCCTATCCCTGTATTCTGTCTTCTACAGGCTTTTGAGAGGAGATCTATGCCTGGCATACAGGGCATTGTCAGAACCCACTCTGATGGGCCTCTTGCATATCCACAAAACAAACATCACCAAAATTACCCATTCTAAAGACTTAAACCTTGCCTGTGATATAAATAGGACATGCTGGAGAGACAGGTTTGTATCCCAGAGACTACCCCATCTATGGAACAGGCTCCTCATCCATGTGAAGCAGAGTTCCTCCCTAACCCAATTCAAGTGCAACTTGGACAGTTGGATGGGAAACCGGAAATTCATCCCTGGTTTGGTACCTATGTCTCTAATGGACACAGGTAACCTGTAAATGGTTCATCTCCCAGGCCCGTCTTTACACTTAAGAAGGGTATCAGAACTTGTCAGAGATTTGGGATGCATGGCTAGGTTTAAAAAGGCCCTTGTGGTCATTAGCCTAGTAAACTCCTATGAACATATGAACCTATAAAACTTAGTAAGGAATATGTTAGAAGACTAAAATGAATACTGAAAATAGCGCTGACATCTAGAAACAAGGTCCAAGCTATAAACCAATTTTTTCTTCCTGTCCTAACTTACAGTTTTGGGGTAGCTGACTGGCCCAAAAAAGGTACTGAATCAGTTGGACAGGAAAACAAGAAGGATGCTTCATGCTTATCAAATGATTTATAAAAATCATTGTATATCAAGACTTGAAGACTATATATTCCCCATTCTGAAGGAGGTATGGGCCTCCTCAAAATTGATTACATGTATAGATCTGCAATTGTAGGACTGCATATATATCCACTGACCTCACAAGACCCAATGATAGTGAAAGTTTTAAAATATGAGGAGATTAAGTCTAAGATGACTTCCCTGCTTAGTTTAGCAGAAGCATATTGGTGTCAAGCTGAAATGGAAATCAAACCAACAGATAAAAATCAGGCAGCAACTGAATATGCCAAAAAAAAAAAAAGAATATAAGGTGAAGGATCAGATGAGAAGGCAAGAAATGTGGAAAATGCATAAATATAGTTGCAAGTACAGAAAACTCTTTGACAACCTCATATTGATCAGGATCAAATGCAGGAATGGTTAAGAAGAGGTGAATTTAAACAAAAAGACGAAAGATAATATTGGCAGTCCAACACAGTGGACTATGTACATGTTGGTTTACAAAGTCCATTCAACATGTGGGAGAAACAGGCAAATGTAGGTTTTGTAAAACAGAATTGGAAACAGTCACACATCTTGTTGCTGGTTGTGATGTACTAATGGCAGAAGGACTATATACTGCAAGGCATAATAATGTGGCAAGACTGTTCCACTGGGAATTGTGCAAACATTATAACATTGATGTAGTTAAAAAACACTGGAAACACGAGCCACAAAGCATTACAGAAAATTATGAAGTTTATATCACATGGGATCACCCATTACCAACAGTTCAAAAAATAGATGTGAGAAAACCAGATATAGTAGTCCACAAAAAGAAGACAAAAGTAACATTGATCATTGAAATTGCTACATCCAGTGACTACAGTGTCTTACATACAGAGAGACACAAAGTCATAAAATAGCAGGATTTGCAGGCAGAAATGAGGGCAATGTGGAAGGATACCCAGATATTTGTAATTGTAGTAAGAGCAATGGGTCTTATAACAAGTCTCAAACAACCCACTAAACAAGTATAGTGGGTCCAAAAACAAAACAGTGTAAGAAACTTCTCTGTGTGGAAGATTTTCAGTCCATATATATCTAGTTGATCACTGTATATTAATCAGATCAGATAATGGTAGTAGAAGTAGTGAATTTAAACTCATCCTAACTCAAAAAATAATACAAAATATGTAATCTGAAATATTATACAGAATTACTAAGTATTCAAAAGTAGTCCAAGCAGGGTAGACAGTCTATTTCCAGTTGAAAATCCTTTATTAAATACATAGACAAGAGATCCAAGTAAAATAAAAATAACAGAGTAATAGTTTCCTCACAAGATTTCTAACTATATATATACTTTTTATCAGACAAGGGAGTGGTTTATTGTGCTGTAAAACAAAGTGTTATTGGTATACATGTTAAAGTCCATCCCTTCCCCATCAGTGTGATATTCGACCTGGTCCTGCCCTACATAGTAGCTGTCATAATAATATAACCCTTAAGTACTTTAAATAAAATTAATAATGATGTGGTACCCTCTTATTTAACCAGATTATTAAGTCTGTGATTTTATCCAGATTATTAAGTCTGTGATTTTATCCAAGACAATATACTACATGACTGGAAATATATAAACCTTAGACCATTTGGCAATCTAAAAATATATATAAATATATACATATACATGTTTCATGTAAAAAATCATTGTAAAAATAATATTCTATTTCCATAATCTATTGTTAACAAATATCACTTTTGTCCTTCTAGACTTCTTCAGGTCTGTGTACAAGAACCCTAAAAACTATCTACAAAATATTATTATATAATTAGTATTGTTATTACACATCATTTTGAATAAAGTGGAAAAAGAACAAGAAAAAGAAAAACTGTATGATGAGGGAAACAATATACAATTAAATTAAAATGTATTTAACCTGGTATTTAAAACCAACTAGAAGAATAAAATAAAATAAAATGAGTCATGTAAACAATGTGGCAATTTTTTAAGTTCCAGTACACTTTTAAGTGAAGAGTAGTAGTTTAGTCCAGGCTTCCTAAAAGAGGTCAGCTTTAATTGCCACATGAGTTCACGTTTCTCCAGTGTATTCAGGATGTCTCCTTCAAGATCACTCATGTCTATGAGATTCAGTATCTGGAACTTAAAACCTGTGTGTCTTTTATTGAAGAGCAAGGTGTTTGGCTAGTACATTATTTTTACATCCAGAGCAGATTCCTCCCAGATGACATGATCAGTAGCAGCTTTAGATTTTTTGGGGTTGGTTTTGTTCTGTCATAAGTTTTGTCAGTTTGGGATTGCCTAAAAAGGCACTATGGGTGAGGACAATATTTTAGCTAATATCCAAAAGCCTAGAGGAGACAGGTGTGGACCATCCTTGGCAAAGCATTGTGGTCTGTTGACAATATCCTTCTATATCTTCCCATCTGACAAATATCATATTCCCTTTGAGTGGCGCCAAAACTTAGCCAATGATTTAAGTGAATCAACGTCTGTTCATACTGTGACATCATTCTTGCTGAATGTAGAATGCTACACAGTGTTAGGCACATACCAGCTTGTGGCACACAGTTCAAGAGCTCCATCATATCTCTCTTCATATAGTCCAGGGAGGTACATCTCAGATTGTTTACACCCGCTTGGACTATGACTGAGTCATACGGGTACCGAGTGCATGCATAATTTGTCAGATCCTGGACAACTGACCATAAATTTCTCCTTACTTAGTCCTACATGAGTTGAGTCACCTTATTTTAAGGAACTTCTAGACCATACTTTCTGGCCAGGCCCCTGTGGTCCTCTTTCATGGGGTTGT
This sequence comes from Protopterus annectens, assembly GCF_019279795.1. Lineage (NCBI taxonomy): Eukaryota > Metazoa > Chordata > Ceratodontiformes > Protopteridae > Protopterus > Protopterus annectens. The sequence continues at coordinate 659,099,728 of NC_056736.1, read as the reverse complement.
TGGTGGTGTCTATGGTGCAGCTGGAGATCTCTAACATCCATTATTTCTACTACTAGTCTAATTTCTTTGGAATCTCTTCACTCAGTGTCTGTGGAAATTCCACCACACAGATTTTTTAAGAGATCCCTGAAAAGTCAGTTCTTTAACTTAGAATACAGTTTTGCATACATTTTCAGCAAGTGTGCATGTTTTAGTTATGTTTCCATCTACCAGTGCTTGAATACTGTCATATTACTTTTATTTTATTTGTAATGGTGTGTGAGTCCATGTTCTGTAACAGAACTGAAAGTGAATTGGAATATGAAAAAAATATGCGCAAAAATAAAGTGCAATTTCAGAAGAACAATTATTTATAAAATGTACCATTATAGTATTCAATCAGGTTTACTATGAAATAGTCTATGTTCAAAATAAATTCCTACCTGAAATATTGATGCACGTTTGAAACAGAATGTCAAAGAGGTCAAAATGTCGCAAACACACTTTCTTAAGTGAATTCAACCTTTCTTGACATCTGTAGACTGCAGTCGGACACTACACATCACGTGACATAACTATTGTGCAAGGGGGAAAACTCCCTTGCACCCCCCCATGTGGGGGGGCATGCCCTCCACACCCCCTGCATATTACATATTCCAACTCCTAGATCGCACTACAGTGGGGAAAAGGGCAAATTTCCTGCTCTGCACTGTACCACAATCTGTTGTCATAAGGTCGATCACATATGTGTGAATGCACAGTGCATTCACTGAACCAGGACTTGCACAAATGAAGGCTAGACAACATGGATTCAGCCAATCAAATTTCAACATCCCATGGTTGTCGACCATTCACTTGCAATTTTGATGGTAAACCATTCAAGCATTTGCAGAAGGGCAAGCCATCCTGCCCCCCCCCCCCAGACAGCCTCCACACCCCTGCAAACCATATATAATTACTCTAAGGTCACTGTACCTCACACAGTAGGAGGCATATTCTGAAGTACTATATGTTTGTTAAATTCATTGCTAATCCTCACCATTCCAAACACCACAATTACAGTCCTGGAATTACAATGAGAAAGTACAGTTGTGTAAAATCTTACCATAATGGTTGATGTCCTTGCCATTACTGTTGCAGTATTCTTAACTATGTGGGATTTCCTGCCATGGAAGCTTGATGTTCAGCCAGTCTTCCAAAGACTTCTGAATTTAAAAGATATGCAGAATGTCACCATATGCACCCTGTGTAACATAGGGCATAAAGGTGATGTTCAAGCTTACCAAAAACAGAACTGATTGCCCCAGGAGGAGCACCAGTCCAAGGAACCCAAGAGGTAACATGTACATCCAGGAAGGTAAAGAACTAGGGAGATGGAGGGAGGGAAAAGATATTGCAGCAGTGAAAGCAAGGACATCTACCGTTATGGTTATGTTTTACACAACTGTACTATGTCCTTACATTCACTGCTGCAGTATTCCTAACTATACAGGAGAGTGCCAATGCTCAAGAGGAAACTAGGGAGGAGGAAGGAGCAGAAGAGTCCTTTAAAAATAATGAAGAACTGAACTAGTAAAAGCAGCCCTAGCTCTAGAAATACCGTCCAACTTGTAGTGTTTGGTAAAGGCATGCAAGAAGTCCAGGTAGCTGTTTCAAGAATAGAATTAGTATCTAAGCCATTGAAAAAAAACTCCAGAAGAAATCAACAGCTCTAGTAGAATGACCTTTAACTGAAAAAGGAAGGCTCTTGTCATGAAAAGTGTGACAAAAGGAAATAGCCTTAAAAATCCAAGAATAAATAGTCTGCTTGGTTACAGCAGGCCCCACAGATTTAGGATGAAAAGAAACAAATAACTGATTAGATTTTCTGATAACCTTGGTCATATAAATTCTAAGTTGCCTCTGCATGTCCAAAGTATGCAGCACCCTCTCACTGTCAGTTTGTGGAGAGGGGAAAAAAGTAGGCAATTAATAGACTGATTAACAGATAGCTCATTAATCACCTTCGGCATAAAAGAAGGTTTAGTGCGCAAGGACACACTGTTTTTATGAAATATCAAAAAAGGAGTTCAAGCCATAAGGGTCTGCAACTCAAACACCCATCTAGCAGAAGTAAGCACTATCAAAAGAACAGTTTTCTAGGAACAATGTTGTAAGGAAGCTGAAGAAGTAGGCACAAAGGAAGCCTGAGTCAACTTCTCCAAAACAAAATTAAGATTTCAGGGAGGAGGAACAGGCATCCTGGGAGGTCTAATATTAAGGATGCCGTTAAGGAATTGTTTCACCTCAAATCTAAAAGCTAAAGGAGGCGAAAAGGGCAGACAAGCAGAGACAGCTGATAGGTGGGCCTTAAAAGTACAGGTCAAACCAGCATTGAGCAACTCACACAAATAAGAGAGAACCAAAGGAGCATCCATAGTAAGTGGGTCCAGGTTACGAGAGAGAGAGAGAGACACCAAAAAGAAAACCTCTCCCATTTAAATAAGTAGAATTTCCTAGTCATAGGTTTCCTGGCCTCCTGCAGGACTTGCAGCACGTCCTCAGAAAAAAAGGTGTCTATGAGGAATCAAAATCCTGTCACCTACAGTGTCAGTTGAAGCATGGACAGGTGGGGATGGGTGAGAGATCCCTTGTCTTGTGTGATTAGATCCACCCTGTGAGATAGCTTGTGATAATTGTCCCTGGCTAGATGCAGTAGAAGAGGGAACCAGTGCTGTCATGGCCAAAAGGGAGTCACCAACAAGATTTTGGGAGCATACTGTTGAATTTTAAACAGGACTTTCAGAATGAGAGGAAAGGGAAGGAATGCATAAAGAAATATCTCCTTCTAAGAGAATGAGAGGGTGTCCACCTTCCATACCAGAGGACCTGGGACTTTGGCACAAAACAGAGGAAATTGCCTGTTCAGAGGGGAGGCAAAAGGATCCACTGAGGAATACCCCACTGGTGGATAATGTCCAGAAACACATCCCTGTGAAGCATCCATTCATAGGACTGAGTTAAGGACCTGCTCAGAGTGTCTGCCACAATGTTCTGACTGAAAGGGATATAAACTGCCTGAAACGTCACTTAACACGTGACAGCAATATCTTATACCAGAAGTGCCAACTGGCAAAGAAGATAAGATCTCATCCCTCCCAGTTTGTTGATATACCGCATCACTGTGGTATTGTCTGTGAATACCTTGAGAGGTCCTGCAGAAAAGAGAGACAGAAAGGCCTGAAGAGCCAGCAGAAGAGCTCTCATCTGTTTGACATTGATGTGATCCTTCTGCTGACAAGGTGAAAACACCCCTGTACCTTTAGGGAGCCAAAAGTCACCCCCCATCTCATGTCTGAGGCATCTGTGAACAATTCCTGAGAGGAAAGAGGGGGAAGAAAAGGGATCCCTGGATTCAGAGACAACTGCTGAATTGACCAGAGTAGGTCCATGTAGAGGATGAGCATGTTGAAGCCACCTTGACTTCAGAAACCACTGAAACTTTCTCATATGAAGTTTGGTCAGAGGGAGCATCAGAATGGTGGATGCCATAAAACCCAGAGCTCCCTGGCAGTAATGGAAGCCAGAGGAAGAAGAGTGCAAAAGAAAGAAATGAGAGTTAAGGCCTTTAGAGGGGGTAGTCATGCAAGCATTATCAGCATCTAAATCCTGCAACCCAGAAAAACATGATCCTGAGGAGTCAGAGAAGACTTTTTGAAATTTATAGTGAACCCCAGGGTCTGAAGAAGGGATATGGAAAAATGAAGATTTTTGCAAAAAAGGTCTCTGGAGAAGCTGCCTTGTATCTGACATGGCTTAGTGGTAGATCACTTTGGCTATGGTGTGCAGAGTCCTGGGTTTGAGCATTGCAAAAGCTGTTTGTTTGTGGGAGGTTGGCATGATGGTTAAGGTGTTTACCTTACAAACACAAGGTGCAGGGTTTGATTCTCACATGGGGTAACTGGCTAGGCTTAAAATGGCCCACGAGGGCCATTAGCTTAGTTCTAATCTATGAACAGGTCATCCTAGTAAAGAAATAGTTGGATCTTTGATGTCTGCAATAGGCAATCACAGGAGCAAGGCATTTGGTGAACATCACTGGGGCAGTAGAAAGGCCAAAAGGCAAAGTAGAGAACTGAAAATGCCAGAAAGCATCAGAGAAATGCAAAAGTTTCCTGAAAAGAGGATGGATCAGAATATGGAAATAAGCATCCTTGAGATCCAGAGACACCATATAAGTCTGAGGGAGCAAGAGAGGAAACAGAATCTGAAGGGACAACATCCGAAAGGAAGGTACCTACAGAACAATGTGTAGATGAGAGAGGTCTAGAATAGGTCTCCAAGTGCTCTATTTTCTGGGCACTAGAAACAGTCTGGAGTAGAACCCTTTCCCCCTTTGCGACACAGGCACCTCTTGAATAGTACCCTGAGACAAAATATTGTGAAGAACCTGTGGTAAAAAGGGAAGATGTTCCGAGGAGGCTGAGGAATGCTCATAAACGGAGGATGAGATTTCCATACCATGAAGTTGTTGTGTCTTTCGGCTTTTCCTGGTCCGGTCTGCTAATGATTGACAGTAGATTTTTACTTGCCGAGTTGCCAGCCCTGATGCACAACCTTCAACGAAGGTACGCCCATTCACACTTGTCTCCGCACAGAAGACGCTCTAGCTGAGAATCGAATGGGACAATGTGTTGCTGTCAGGTGACAATGCTACCGCAGCACCACCACTGCAGTTGTTATTTATATTTCCATACCATGAATTACCCTTGACAAATGATCAACAGAACCCAAGAATCCTGAGTGACCTGAAGCCAAACCAGAAGAGAAAGAGGAATGTGGCTAGGAAGGGATGGATAGTTACACAGCTCCTGGTTTGTCCAGAAAGGAAGCATCAGAGTCCCCAAAAACTGAGTAGCCTTAGCAGGAGGAGTCCATTTGCCACTTTACTGATCTTAAGTAGAAGGAAGTGATTGCCTACGAACAAAGGCAGGCTTGGCAGGGTAGTTTTTTCTGAAACTTAGGCACAGGATAAACAAACACATGTTTAAATTCCTGTATCCTGAAGGGGCTGAAATAGATCAGCAGCAGCTTACCCAAACAAAAGTTTAGAATTCAGAGGAGTATCCATCAACATAACTTTAATATCATCAGGTAGAGCTTGAAGCCTAAGCCAAGAATACCTCCTCATAACTGAACCAAAAACAGCAGACCTAGAAGAGACATCTGCCACATCACAGCTACATTTAATTGAATGACAAATGACTTGAGAGGAAGTCCCTAGTAACACTGAAGGTTTACCCTCAGAGTCTGAAAAATCAGAAATAAGTTGACAACCTGAGAAAGAAGAGCCAACACATACCTAGACATACGTGTCTGATAATTAATAGCCCTAAAATCTAGGGTAGCAGAAGTGTAAACCTTTTTGCCCAGTCTGTCAGAAGGCAATAATGTGGGTGAAGGAAGCACTTGAGACAGCGTATCAGAGGTTACAGACACTACTGAAGGGTCAGCAGCAGGATATTTATATTCAAAAATAACAATCCTCAGGACCCCTATAAAACCTATCAGGCTTCTTGGGAGCAGGGGAGAGAATCAGGCATCTGAGAGGCATTGGAGAAAGCATCCAGTAAAGTAGCCAAGGCAGGAGGAATAGTCGGAGCAACAACTCATAGTACCTTTATGGATATCAGAGACCTGAGTACAATCCCACTTAAAAAAAATCCATCATACTAGAGAGTGTGTCCCCAAAGGAAATTCCCTACAAAGGAACATCAGGACTAAAAGATTCCTCCTCCTCTGACCCATAGTCCTAAAAAGAAGGAATTTGAGTAGAATAAGTTAGGGATTCATCAGCAGAATCCGACTCATCCTCCGAAGAATCCTGGTCTCTAGGCCTTTTAAGAGGAGTAGAGGACCAAGAAAGAGCAGGAACTGAAACCTCATGAGGAGGCTGTAAGGGCATTAAGGCAGAAAATAACCCCTGAGTAAAAGCCTGCCACAACTTTGTAGATCCCTAGAAGCAGAAAAAACATGTTTAATTTTATTGTTTCTTTTTTAAGGGAACATCCTGAGAAGGCTCAGATCCAGGACAACAGTCGAGAACTGTAGCAGGAACTTCTTCCCCAACTAGAAATTGAGGAAATCCCCTAGGCACGTCAGAAAAAAATCAACTGTGGTTCCCTTTGAACATTTGAGATGGACGCCTGCAAAGCTTCTTTGGATGTGCTGCCAGCTGGAACCTCACCTGCCTCCAATAAGGTCACAGCAGAGAAATCTGACAACACAGCCAGGCGAGCCCTCCAGGTTCATAACAAACTCAGGAGAAACACCTGGCAGAGGCTGGACAGAGGAAGATTCCAGTTGTACCTTTTTCACCTTCTTCTTCCCTAATGGCTGACCCTCAGGGCAGTAGATTCTTTCCATAGTATCTTTAGCCAGTAGCCTAAGATGCTGGTTCTCAAGATACAAGGAAAGGGAAGATAGTCTACTGCGAAGGGTTGTCGTGACAAATGCCTGACAAATAAAACAAGGCGTATGGTCATGAGAAGCACCTAAGCAGAAAAGACACTTATTGTGGCAGTCACTGTGGGGAATCTGTCTCCCACACTGGCATTTATCTTTCCTGGATGACATTGACCTCAAGGAACACAAAAAAACAAGAAAAAAACAAAACCCCAATGGGGCACTTATCTTCCAAAAAGAAACAACAGGCATAGGAAGTCCCTTGAGAATGAAAATGCATTCAACTGGCAGAAAACAGATGCAGGTAAACAGTCCAATGGTGTAAAAGATATGTTCAGACTGGCAGCAAAGAAGTTCTGTTTTTGTTAAGCCTGAACATCACCTTTATGCCCTACATTTTTCAGGGTGCATATGGTGACATTTGGCATACCTTTTAAATTCAGAAGTCTTTGGAAGACTAGCTGGATGTCAGGCTTCAGTGGCAAAGAAATCCCATATAGTTAAGAATACTGCAGCAGTGAATGTAAGGACATTCTGTAAAATCGTGGCCAGGACCTAATAATATATCTCATTCAAGCTTAAAACACATTTTTTGTGTATATTTCCAGTTCACACTCATAGCTCCTTCTGGTATCCATACCTTTTTTGAGTCTGCCTCTTTAAATAAGCAACTTACCTGCTAAAATAAAAGGCAGTATTAGAAAGTACAAGTAGTAATTAACAAAATTACACTAGGACTGTTAATTTAGGATGTGCTGCAGTAGAGAAATCAATCATTGTTTGACACATTCATATTTTCATATTTGTATTCATATTTTTATAACTGAGAACCCTACATGTTATTGGTGGGTATGCTGTTACATGCCATGGTGAGAGACGGTGAAATTCATTGTTGATGCCCATTTATATCATACTATGCCTGAGATAATGTTAGTTGTTTGTTATTCTATGAAAATAAACATTTCCACATGTATTTAATACTTCAAAAATGAAGTGACTTACTATTGCATGACATCAGGTGATAACGTAGATTTGCTGAATAAAGCTATCATTGATATTTGCACATCCATCCACAACCCCTTTTTCCTGTTTTTGCACATGGGTTTGGGGTGTCACTTCAACAATGACAATCATCTAGAGACAAGGTTTATACCGCTGGGTGGTTAGCCCTGCCGTGATAGTTCTTCCACACTGCACACTCTCTCACACTCACACACACACACACACACACACACACACACACACACACACACACACACACATATATCTTTGGCCAATTTCTAGTGTCCAGTCCACCTACTGCATTTGGAATGTGGGAAAAAAAGCAGAACACCAGAGGAAACAACATACAGACTCCACAGAGAAGGGACCCCAGCCAAGAAGTGAACCATGAAACCTCTTGCTATGAGGTGACAGCACTATCCACTGTGCCACATAGCTTGAGAGAGAATGTTATTTATATTGCTAATTATACAATTAAGTGCATGTTTTCATATTTTTGTAAATATCTTGATAAGCAGGCAGTCAAAGAGTAATTTCTTCTTGTCATGTGAAAACTTAAGTCTGGTTAACAAAAATATTCTACAAAATATATGTCTAGGTTGCACAGTTTCCAAGATATCAGAATTTGTGAAAGTTTAGCAAAAATATATACATTTAGATTCATGTGTATTATAATATATTACAGTATTTCTGGAAAGACTATGAATTATCACCATTACCACTCTAAATAATACTCCTTACTGATAACAGTGCTATTTATAGAGTTTTAATAGCTTTTGTTGTTCACAAAATATTTACATTTATCTGACATGCTTTTTTACTTTATTTTTCAGAAAGTGCTCTGGAATGCAAGCTGTGTGTAGGCTGCTACAGGTGTGACATTCCTCACCACAAAGGTGGTAAAGAGATATTTTATAAAGAGCATGGTCACCTACTTGAACAGGAAAATATTGTGTAACTTTCATGATCTGTGGCTGGAAAAAATGGAAGTGAAGAAACTGAGAAGTACCAAATATTTTATGAGCAATAAACAATACATAGGTATTATTATAAACAGAAAAATTAGGGGACAGATTTCAAAGCAGTTGTTCTCTGTACAAGTCTGCCCTGATTCTGAAAGATTTGTTCTCAGTGTAACAGACTTACTTCTGTGTAAGGCCTGTCTATAAACAGGCTTACACTGGGGAACTCACTGAGAACAGTTTTTTAGAATTAAGTCATTAGTGTGTGGAAAGCTTCTGATTCTATGAAGTGAGAGTTCTTATGGGGCCTTCTGAGAAAATCAGAATTCCTGCCCAGCTTTGTTAATAAATGCAAAATGCTGTACAATAGTCCTAGGGCATATATCACCACAAATGAGATAATGTCAGGTACATTTACTATTACCAGAGCAGAGTTGCAGACAAGGCTTCCCCTTTCCTCTATTTGTCTTGGATGCATTCTCTTTGGATGAACTGTTGTCAAACAGACATGCAGAGTATGGAATAATTTATTTATTTATCTGTTTACTGGGTAGTACATCTGATACAAAGATACTCTTTTCAGTAGAGCTGTGGGGAGAAAAGCTCCAGAGCAATTATTTAATGCTTTTGTATTGATATTATGCATACAAACAAACTTGGAGCAAATATGATATAGGGACACATACCCTGAGATTCAATAAAGTAAATTTTCCATGCAGGAACAGTGTAGCCGCTCCTGCAGGGAATATGGCCGCCGAGCGATGCAGTAAACTAGTGTTTTGACGTGCACGAGCCTGCCTACACTGTTCTTGCACGGAAACCAGTCCAGAATGCTAATTACCTCATTTGCTGGTGAAAACCATGCAAATGAGGTGAATTAATGATTCAGCACGCAGGCAGGTATCTGCACAAGAACAGTGTTAGTTGCAGAAATATATTTGGTAACTAACCGAATACAGTTCTGCAAATAAAACGGAGGCATGACAGCTCCAAAAAATATATATATTATACTCTTTAAGCATGCCAATGGCCAAATATATGGCCATTGGCATGGAAAAGTGCTTCTTGGCTGGAGCACCTTCTATGTGGAGTCTGCATGTCCTCTCCGAGGTCAAGTGACGTTTAAAGACATGCAGGTAGGTGCTTGCGTGAATGGGTGTGCCTTCTTTGAAGGTTGGGAGTTGGGCTGGCAACTCGGCACCGTAAAAATCCACTGCCAATCATTAGTGGACCAGAGTTCTGTGGCAACCCCTAAATGGGAAAAGCCGAAAGAAGAAAGGCATGGAAAAGTGCTTCATTTTTATAAAAATCAAAGTTATTTTTTGGCCAATCTTGGCCGTTTAAGCATAGGTCAGCAGCGTGCAAACGGGATTGTGCAGAAAAAAAAAATGTGAAACCGAGTTTTAAGGGAAATCTGCATTTTGCCATTATAGCCTATGGCATACAGAATCAAAACAATACCAGGGAACAATGGTTGTCAAGGGGAAAGGCTCTGTGGTAGTGCAGTAACTATGGACTAAGGCAGTGGGGTATGCAAATGAGGGGAAGTTTACTGAATCACAAAAATCTTCTAAGTTCCAAACTGCACCTAACTGTGTAAGTGCTATAGCACAATGGTGTGACTAGGAGGAGCAACAGACATGAAAAGGGGGGTGTGTCAGGCATGTTGTAAGCACATTGGAGCCCTATGGTGCACAGATAAGCTTAGCTAAGTACAGCTAAGCAAGGGGGTGTGTCTGATGCTATATTGACTTATTCCATGAAATGAAGAGTGTGTTCACATCCAGGAGGGCCATTTCTTCATGTTTACATTAGCTAAATGGATATGTGTGGCACGCACTGGGTCTAAAAAAAAAAAAAAATGGAAATAGCAGGACTGTTTACATTTGGGCATCGGGTTTCCACAGCGCACCTCAGGGCTTAAAAGGGGAGGAAATGGGAAGGGAAAATAAAAGGAAAATAAGTAAAATAGCAGAATAAAAGCAATCAAGAGCAAATTACATAGCTAGCAGGTGGAATCCACCATAGTCAGCCAATCATACAGGTAGCATCTGTAGCACAACAGTAGAAACTATGGAAACACCTTACAGTCTGTTTTTTCCCCACAAACTCTGCACATTGGTGTACACCTGTAGGGGAATTTTAACTGGAAAAATGTTAAGGACTGCCATTGCTTTGATCCATCAGTATGCACTAGAGGCTGAGGGCGGAGTGGAGGATAATGCTGACAACTGGAAGCTAATTCCACCTAATACGCAACTTCTCAGCGCTTCTGTGGATCACTAGTGATATCTGCATTGCTTACTGTACTTATTTCCTTGTTTCACTTGAAAGAAAGTTACTGTTTGTCGTTTTTGCATTTAGTTACTTGTAACACATTGCACTCAAGTTACCTGGCACTTGCTCACTAAAGCAATTATATAAGTCAGCACTAAAAATTAAAAGCACTACACCCTCACTCCCCACTGGCCCTTGTTTTCAATTAAGGATTTCCCAATATTATTCTAGCATGTCCAAAGGTCAGTTGTCAATCTCCTCTCCGGTCCAGCTGGTGAATCTGGGAATCTTGAGGCAATGTTATAAATGCCTCATGTACACAGACAACCCTCTCCTCCTCCCACATAACACAAATACTTGCGAGAGATGCAGCTATTTAGCCAAACTGGAGGCTGAGCTCTCTCAACTCAGGACTGACAAGACCAGACAGGAGGAGAAGGCAACTACACACACCACAAAACCAGCCTCACATAATGCTACCACTCCACTGAATCAAACACATAAACACACAAAGACATACTCGGAGGCTCTGAGTAAAAATTTACCTAAACAGCAGAGGCCTCCAAAGCAGACACCCAAACAACTGCTACCTCAAGACACCCCACAAGCAACACATAAACCACAAAAGCAGTGTGCAAAGCAGTCACAGCCCTTAAGGCCAAATACAACACCAAACATACTTGTCATAGGTGACTCCATAGTCAGACACACTGACGTCCCACTCACCAGGCTGAACAAGGAGAGGGTCACAGTAAGCTGCCTATCGGGCGCTAGAATCCGCCACATAACACAAGCACTCTGGTCACTCCACGGCAAGTACAAATATGACACAGTCATTGTCCATGCTGGTGTGAACGACCTGAGACGTACCTCCCTGGACTACATGAAAAGAGACATAGAGGAGCTCTCTGATTATATAGCCCAGGCAGGTATGAACCTAACCCTGAGCAATATCCTTCCTTCACCAAGAATGATGCCACAATATAGAGACAAGATGATCAGCTTTAACAATTGGCTTAATGTCTGGTGTCATTCAAAGGGGATCCAGTGTCTGTCTGCCTGGGATGACATGCTTGACGAGCCATGCTGCTTCGCAAGGGACGGCTTGCACCTGTCACCCCTGGGATTCCGGATATTGGCTAAGGCTCTTGCCACCCCCATAGTGCCTTTTTTAGGCAAGGCTCAAATTCTAAACCTACCACCCTAGAAAACAAAATGGGAAGAAACTGAGGGTAATGCTGCTCAATGCCAGAAGTCTAAATCTCAAAATGCATGCACTCGAGGCCCTTCTCAGTATGGAGAACATCGATGTCTGTGCTGTAACTGAAACCTGGTTCAAGGCTCCTGAGAGCTTCCCGGCACTATTAGGTTTTACCTCATATCATGCGTTCCGGCCCCAAAACCTGGACCACACCACAAAAGGAGGGGGTGTATCCATTTTCATAAAGGATACCCACACCTCCAGGTTGGTGGCAACGCACGAAGCTTCGGAAACCATCCAGGTGCAACTAACCATAGGCAAAACTGCTCTACAAATTGTAGCATGCTACAGGCCACCCTCTCAAACTCAGGAACCCCACACAGCCTTCCTGAAGACACTGGAGGGTATAAATGTATCTCCAAACACCATCATATTGGGTGACTTCAACTCCTAACTTTCTAGCCCAACGGTTCCTGGAGTTCATAAATTCAAATGCCATGGAACAGCTAGTCACTGTTCCCACGAGAGGAGAAAATATACTAGATCTCATTGTCACAAACATGGGGACAAAATGCTCCACACCGGAAGTATATCCCTCATTGGTGAGATCTGATCATAAACTAATCTCACTGGAAATCCACATCCCGCCCCCACCCCAAACAAAAAAGACCATAGTGAAGAACTTCTCTAAAGCAAACTTCACACTACTCAAGACTGGTGTAGTATCCTTCAAGGCCCCTGAGCCAGAGGAAACCACAACCCAAGCTGCGGAAGCCCTTACAAATGCCTTCTATGAACACCTCCAGGACTGCATGGATCAGGCAATCCCAAATAAAACCAAGACTCTTTCCACAAAGGGCAAACGTCCAGTCTGGTGGACCCCAGCCATTAACAAACTTTACAATAAGAGGAGAAAGCTATTACATGATAGAACAAAATCCATAAAAGGGAAGTCACCCTGATCATTATTAGTAAAAAATACGAGCACTCATAAAATCAACTAAGGCCAATTTTGAGAGAAAAATTGCCATGGATTCAAAGGACAATCATAAGGCCTTTTCAGCTATGTTAGGAACCTGGGTGGAAACTCCCAGATATGCTCAGAATTAGTCCAAAATGATACAAAAATCACTGAACCCACAGACATTGCCAACATACTGGCAGACAGGTTCAGTGCAAACTTCACCCCCCTCCCCTAAAGGAGAGATAACTATCCCAGCCGAGTGTAGCCTCCTGGACATCTCAAGCGCAGGTGAAAGCTGCTCTCTCTAAAGCTAAAACACAGCATCAATGGGACCGGATGGTGTCCCCGGCTGTGTGCTACACGAGCTAAATGAGGAATTAACCCCGCACATAAGGCAGCTGTTTAATCTCAGCCTTACCACAGGATACGTGCCCAAGGAGTGGCATATGGCAACTGTGGTCCCACTCCACAAAGGCGGCGCCTCTACGGACCCTGGTAATTACCGCCCATAAGCTTAACAAGTCTAGTCTGCAAAGCTATGGAGAGGATCATAATGGAGCTCATAAACAAAGATATAGGGGACTTGCAGACATTGGACCCGACCCAGTTTGGCTTTGTCAAGGGAAGACATGCCTTTTGAACTTGGTCGACTTCTTCGAAACAGTCACCAAGGCCATTGATGAGGGAAAGGCAGTCCATACAGCCTACCTTGACCTTGCAAAGGCTTTCGACACAATACCCCACTCGGGTATTGTAGAAAAACTTATCAGCTTAAATGTAAACCCATATGTCACAAGATGGGTTGCAAACTGGCTTAAGGACAGAACCCACAGGGTTAGAGTTGCTGGCGCTGTGTCAGACTCCAAGCCGGTTACAAGTGGTGTCCCACAGGCTCGGTCCTTGGCCCCTATTGTTTGGCATCTACTTCTCAGAAGTACAGGCCAGCATGGGAGGACTTTGGCTGACAAAGTTTGCAGACGACTGCAAACTGGGCGCCATAGTGGAAAGTGCATCGGACACGGATATCCTTCAGAAGGGACTCACGGAAACAGATAGCTGGTGCCAGAGCCATGGCCTGAAGTTAAACGCCCAAAAATGCATAGTCATACCCTTCGGGAAAAACAAGGTAACCCCAAGCTACCATACAGGTGGCAATCCACTAAGCACAGAAGAGGTTATCAGGGACCTGGGGACCCAGGTTGACAGTGGCCTTTCTTTTGACACTCACATTGCTAAAGTGGTTAGAAAGACCTTCTACATTGCCCACCTGATCATGAAGGGATTCACATCCAGATCTAGTGAGGTCATTGTTCCCCTGTACTCTTCACTTATCAGACCAATGATCGAGTACAATGCCCCATTCGGGATGTATCTCACCAGACATCTGCAGCAATTGGAGAGACCCCAAAAGTTCCTCACCAAAAGGATAAAGGGACTCCAAAATCTGTCATATGCTGCCAGATTGAAGAAACTCCAGCTCTATTCAGTCGCATACCGTCTGCTCAGAGGTGACATGTGCCTGACATACAAGGCCATGTCCAACCCGAATTAATGGACATGCTCCACCTCAAAAATCCAAATCCACCAAAACCACTAGAGCAAGCAACTTAAACCTTAGCACGGATATAAATAGGACGTGCTGGAGGGATAGATTTATCACTCAGAGACTCCCTATGCTGTGGAATAAAATCCCGGTCCATGTGAGGCAGAGCACCTCGCTGACTCTGTTCAAGAGAAATCTAGACCTGTGGATGGGAGATCGTAGGTTTACCCCGGGAATCATCTCTGTGTCACTGCTGGACAGAGGCACAACAAACTAATGGGCACAGTATTTTTTCATATAAGGGGTGGCGTAAGCCACAAAAATTTGGGCTAGGCTTATAAATGCCTTAGGGCAGATAGCCTAGTATAAACCTATGAACCTATGAACTTATGAACCTATGAACTGCCACAGACTGAGGAGGAGGAGAAGAGTGTTCAGACCTAGGTAACTTACCAGGGGCTACATGATCTGGAGACAGTAGAGTTCTACAGGGTGGACAGAGACATACTTCAGCAAATCACTGAGCTGTCCTGGACTCAACTCAGACCTAGAGCCAATAGAGGGGAACCCATCCCAGTGGATACCAATGTATGTGTAGCCTTAAATATTCTAGCTACAGGTAGTTTCCAAAGACCTACTGGGGACATCATGGGGTCTCACAGGCATCTGCATCCAAGGTACTCCACCAGTTCCTGGATGCCATGCTACTACATGCCAGTTAGCACATTTACTTACTTTCCCAACACCCATGAGGGCAGGACCAACAATATGTGTCTCTTCCAACCTGTAGCAGATACCCGGAGGTACTGGGTGCCATAGACTACATGCACATCCACATCAAAGCATCACCCGGTGAACAGGGTAGGGTCTACATAAACGGCAAGGAATTCTCTCCATCAACTGCCAAGTCGTGTGCAGTGCTCAGAGCATTATCATGAATGTGTGTGCTGGCAGCCCTGGAAGGTATCACGACTCCCACATCTGGCATTCATCACAGCTGTACCAGGCATTTGCCAGTGGGGGCATCCCGTATGGCCATCTGATGGGGGATGCTGGTTATGCACTGGAGCCGTGGATGATGACACCCAACAGAAATGCACACACACCCACACAAGAACACCATAATGAGTCACACATACAAACCAGGATCATTATAGAGTGTGTGTTTGGGGTGCTCAAGTTAATGTTCTGCTGCCTTGACATAATCTAATAGAGCCTTGCAGTATTCTCCAGCCACATGTGCACACATGTTCATAGCATATGCCATGCTACACAGTATGATCTTGCGGAAACAGCTGCAGCAGGAACAGCACAGGGAAGGGCCACACAGCCCATCACCATTGCCAAGGTCCCCACAGGCAAAGAGGGACTCAAGGGAGGAGGCCACTGAGCTTGCTTCTGTAGGCAGACGGAGATGGCCCAGTATGCTCAGGCCTTGGCAAAGATGCAATGCATAGCACACAAACTGACAATATAGGGACCCCAGGGACTGACATCTCTCTCTGACTCACACACACAGTAAAATGGATGACACACTCATCACATTATCTGTAACTTACCATGTATAGGCAGTGTACTGTGTGCATCCAACACAGGAAGCCTCAAGCACCATCCTCACAAGTGCCGCAAACACAGGGTAAGTCAGTCTTCTTAACAATAAATGAATGGATTAGTATGTTTTGCTAGCATATCTATGGTAATGCTACATGCATGCAAGGGAATGGGGTGGCCTACTGGGATAGCACACACAACTGACAGCTATGTGGGACACCAGGAAATGTCTGGCCAAAAATGGCCTTCACACACTACGCAGTAGTATCCAAGGTGGCACATCCCTCTGCAGTATATGTGTGGGGGATAACTAACTGGGGAGTCATAGGTTACAGGCATGGATGTCAGTGTGGGGGTCCCATACCCACCTCTTACACCCATACAGCAAGTCAGCTGTAGAAAACCACAGAGAAATGTCTGGTAAAGGCACACAAATGGTGGCAATGTTGAATTACCCCCCCACCACCACAGACTCATACAGTGATAGCACCGCAGGACCTGCAGTTGCAGTAAGGCTATGAAGGGTAAGAAGTCTGAAACTCAAATGTATGCCATTACAATCTGACCTGTGCTCTTTACTGATATGCCTCTAGTCCCCAAGACAGGGCACAATAGTATGGTAAATGGAACCAAAATGTAAAGCAAATATCAGCACAGTCTGTGCAAATGTGTACAGTTGACAGGTGTGCCCCTCCCATATACCCACACAAATGCAGTAACATGTATGTTTGCAGGGAAATAGCAGCATAGCACACATTGGCAGGGCTGTAACAATACACATGAAAACATGTTGCCTGCCCACAATATGCAGGGTCAATGAGCTATGTGTATGTGTGGTTAATACAGTCAGGATCTGGTCAGCACATTCTCCTGGCGGTCTTCTTGTAGTGAACTAGGTACAGTGCTGTCCTTGACAGGGCCATGTGCAGATAATGGCAGTGCTAACTGTTATGCATGAAAGTGATACCCACTACTCTGACACTGACATATCTGGAAGTCACAGTGCTATGTGGAATATATTACACATATAAGGGACATCTTGAAGGATGTGTAGCTGAGGTGCCAAGGCTTTTGTGAATATAAGTGATTTTTGGCACTGTTGCCAGTGGTTATTTTCAATAATCCTTTTGTCTTGTGCTTGCTTTTATGTATAATGGACATGCCTGCACAGTAAAATGCACTCTGTACCCACAGCCATAACTCCCAACCTTTGACAGCAAGATGTCTGGACAAGGGCAGAAATAAATGTAGAACAAAGGCACAATGATAGGCATGTGTTGTAAATATCGCCCTTACATACTGAGAAAGTTGGTAGGGTGAGGAGTTTGCAGTAGTGGGAATTGTCTGAAGGTTATGTAGTCTGAAATAGTAATGTCTGTCATTATTTTCTAACATCACTCTTCAATTATATGTAACCAACTTGCCATAAAAACACAAGTTTACATAGACAGGATGAAACCTCTAGCCAAGCACCTGGACAACCTGCCAAAAAATTTACAGGTGAGAGGTATGCCCACACAAGGATATGATATCTCAGTTTAGAAAGATACCACACAAGCAAGAGATCTTCAACCAGTATATCACCGGGTTGCTGGACTGTTTACACAGCACATCATTACTCAACTGGCTGTAGCCATACCTCACAAATGGCCTTGTTAGGCAAGAATGTACATTGCTGCCCTCATAAAATTTCTCTATGCATCATACAACCAGTATTCCTCTGGTAAAGCACTGTGATGGTCTGAGGATGTCTGGCACTAGGTAATGACACCATACATTGCAGTATCAGACTACAGATATGTTAGAAAATGTCTGCTAAACAAACCCAGTACCCTGAGGAAAGTCCTGGGTACTCCGGAGAGGTATGGCTGTAGCACACAAAACCCTGGACTGAATTACACCTCTCTCTGGAATGGAGTCCCACTCTAACTATAGAAGGTCACACAGGGCATGCACCTAAACTTGGAGAATCACAGGACATGTTAGAACCCACATGGAATATATGACTGTATTGTGTATATATGTCTGTGCATACAGACAGCTATGTACACCTCAACTGTCTCTACACACACATCAGACAGGATTACCCTCAGCTAGCTATAGGTGGCCCATATGTCATATATCTGCCTCTGTTGTGTGAGATACACACACACACACACACACACACACACACACACACACACACACACACACACACACACATATATATGGGCAACAGATAACATATGTCAAGCATACACCCACATAGATGTGGGGAAGTGAGAGACAGACAGTGATAGAGAGAGAGAGACACAGGGGGACACAGACAGAGTGATTCACACACATGGACACCCTGAATGACATACAGTAATGTCCTGCTGTGGACAGTGGCATAGCAGTTGTAAACAATTGCACATGCCAGCATAAAAGGTGAGCTCCATTGTGTAACAGTACTGAGGTTGGATTTATAATATCACATCACCTGCCTGTGTGAGTGTGTGTGTGTGTGTGTGTGTGTGTGTGTGTGTGTGTGTGTGTGTGTGTGTGTGTGTGTGTGTGTATCTGTGTGTCCATAGGTCTAAGTATTAGGAGACTGCTACCACTCAGTACACTTCACATTGCCCTACTTCACAAGATCTGCTGCTGTCATTCACCATAGAAGTATCATTGGACACCTACCACCCCTATAAGCTCTATAGCGCATGTAATAACTGTGTAATACTGTAGTACAAATAACCACATAGGTAGGGATTCTAATCTCAGTACTGGTAACTGTGTGTGTGACAGTTGTGTGAGGGAGTGTGTTTGTTTGTTTGTTTGTAGGTGAAACAGTTTTAGGCCATTCCCACCCACAGCACTTCCCAGTGCCCCACTTTATCAGTCCTGCTGAGGTCATTCCCCTTATCAGCACCTTGGCCAGTTGTCAGCCCAGTAAGCTCCATAGCGCATGCGATAACTGCATAATGGTGTGCGTGTGTGTGTGTGTGTGTGTGTGTGTGTGTGTGTGTGTGTGTGTGTGTGTGTGTGTGTGTGTGTGTGTGTGCGTGTGTGTGTGTGTGAATCATATCCTGTGTAGGTTGTACCATTTTGAGTTGTGTACCACCCTGTACACTTCCCATCACCCTACTTTACAAGGCCTGCTGATGTCATTCACCTTAGAAGTACATTGGGACTTTTGAATTCATATAAGCTCCACAGCGCGTCTGATAATTGCGTAACACTATAGTAGAGATAACTAAATAGGCAGGGGTTCTAATCTCCATACTGGCAATTGTGTATTTGGGTTAAGAATCATATCCTGTGTGGGTTATACCATTTTGATGTGTGTACCATCCACGCCTGTTTACCACCCCCAATGGCATTACATTATATAGTATGTTAATGGCATCTGCCTCACATGCAGCATGTTAAACCATTGTACAGACCATTGCAGTCATCTGTATAGATGTCTACAGAATATCTAGATGTTTGCAACTCATATGTGGTCTGTGTCCCCTAACAATGGCCATGTATGTGATATTGTTGCCAGATAGGTCACAGTTAGTGTACTGACACACATGCCAGCATCAGATATCATACCTGACTGAAACATCATGCTGATACAATGTCTGTTACCCTATCACTTGTCCAGGCTTGTAGGAGCAATACATGACTCCAGTTGCTATTGCTGGCGAGTTATCTCACCATCCATGAAGGCATTCACAACAGAACATGTTGTAAGAGGTAATGGGTTATGTCCTCTGTGGGGCATGTCATGTGTATGTAGCACTATAGTACATGAAAGTGGATATGTAGGTTTACAAATCGGTCCATTGCAAGCTGTGTTTGTGTTACTGTATGCACATCCCCTGTGTCAGTTGTTACTGTGTGTATGCAAAGGACATACCATTTTGTCTCCCTGTTCCACCCTGTGAACCCAGGAATACACACCACAGACCTGTCATACACAGTATCATGCATGCCCTCACCAAGTGCATCAGGGTTGTGTGTATGGGAAAGAAATGGCAGGGGGAAACAGGTGCTGACACGTGAATCTGTTGTGGTCAATATAATGTCTAAGCTGGTGAGGGACCTACTGAATGTACTCCAATAACCTGTTCCACATGTCTGAGCCTGTGGTACTACACAACACTGGGGTGACATGCCTGAAGGCTACCTGTCTGTGACAAGGGGTATGTATTCCAGGTCACACTGTCTGACAACAGTGTCCATCACATACTGTTGATTACATATACACCTAGTAAATGTACATATAAATCTGTACCTTGGCTATGAAATGGTCGGTGTATTTCCACCCTGCCATACTCCATGTTGGTAATGTCTGCACGGCCAAAGCCTGCAGACACACAGGCACCTGTATCACAAACAGAATACAGCATTTCAGACTGCATTCATTCAGTGGTACTAACGGCAATAATGCATAAGGTACACACACCTTTATGTGTACCCATAACAAATGCACCTTAAACAGTATTACATAGCTACACTGTACTATATTCACCCTGTGCATCAGTCCCATATTAGCCTGTCCTGCATCAATGGTATGGATGACAGGGATGTGGCACATGTATCATCATATGCACAGAGTGTGGTGTGGGTTTGCCAGAAGTCTAGGCTGGTCCATACGGTTGACATCCATGTGTGTGTGTGTGTGTGTGTGTGTGTGTGTGTGTGTGTGTGTGTGTGTGTGTGTTTGGAGGGGTATCCTATAGATGGGCTGTGCAGAGGTGCTGTGTGTATCTGGAGGTGACTTGCCTGTGATACAGATGTGTGTGCACACAGTCACACCATGTGGCTGCCCTACACAGGGGTATGTTGGACAGCTGTGGACCATACATGGTAGGGTGTCCAGTTCATTGTCTCCGGCCACAGACACATGAACTTGTCCTGCCAGGGTTCTCACTGGTACCACCAGGCCAAAGGCCAGATACAGTAGTGCTTCCTCATGGTGACTGCTGTCTGCTGGATCTGTGTCCCTGACAGGACCGGCCAGGACCACATGTCCATGGCCTGCTCCATTGTGATGTAGACAGCAACCCCCCTTTGTTAGTGCTGGTGACACTGCCACTATGGGAGTGTGAAGGTGCACAGCCCTGTAGACTCTCAGCTGATGTTGGTGCTGATCTACGTCCAAATGGCCAACGCCCATCTCCCACCACACGCTCTAGCACAGACATGCCATGGTCAGAGATTGCCAAGGTCTCAACCCACTGTCTATTCATGACCTCAATATTTTGACATGTGGCCGCAACAAGGTCACATGTGTCGCCACGTAAATCAAGAAGAGTTGCATCCACCACCCTGAGTATTTGTCTGGTGCTACATTCACTACGTGCCGATGCATCCATGACAGGCTAAAACATGCATCTGGTGACACCTGCTGTGGCATTTGTGACAGCAGCTTGATGAGCAGCAGTCCTCCTGTGAGCACCCCTGTCCATCCACCTGTGTGGGACCTCACCTGCACTCTGGCTATGAACAGTGTCTACACTCACACCTGCCATAGTCACCACATTAGCCTGTTCCATGCCACCACCTGCCAAGTGTCCATCATCTGTGGCTGCTGGGGACAAGGAATGTGTGGTCATTGTGACTGTATGCAGGGACATTGTGGATGAGTGTGGGATGCCAACCAATAGCACAGATTCAGCCCCTGATAAGATCACCTGTGCCTGAATATGACCATCATCACGGACAGAGTCTGCAGAGACACTGACATCAGATACTGAGCAGGAGGGACTGCGACCACCATGACCACCTGTGGGGTAAAGGCAAAATATGTAAATTAATACCTGCACTATACCATTTGCTGCTACATGGGCACACACACAGATACATGCACAGGCACACACATGCACACACACACACGTACACACATACAGGTGAGGTCACAGACAGGCATTACACAGACCTCACAATAGCCAAGTGGTGACATTCACAACACAGTCAGAGCACTACATACACACCCTGGACTGGCCCTCAACATCATGCAGTGCAGCCCTTTCCACTTCCTGTTACAACTTATATACACCTCTGTGATATGTGAGTAGTGTTAGTAGGTAATGTAATGGGCCTTCAAGTAGCATACACACTGCACCCATGTACACATAATTGCTGTTCACTTGTATAACAAAATGGCAACTCCTACAGAACATACATCTCAATTGTGCACAGTGTCGCTGAATGTCTACATGTGTGGCTCATATTTCTGGTCTGTTCATCATAACTCCTGTTTTTGTCTGACACATTACTGGGATGATATGAGGACTGATGTCACCTTTTAATGACATATTTTGAGTCTCACACTTCAGAACCTGCAGTACAGGTATGTTACAACAAAACCAGTTACAATAACAACCTTCTAAGCTTACAGTGGACATTATAAGTGTAGACACCCCTGCTAACATGCCAGGTTTATCTGATATATAACATGAGACCACAGACGTCTAATGTGACTTATAACCTGTGCAATCCAATTGAAAAACAAACACATCGGTTAGGGGTAACGTAGAAGTTGAAATACATACAATAGGCTGGTTGCATGGCTGTGCACACCCTTACACTAATACTTTGTTAAAGCACCTTTTGATTTTATAACAGCAGTCAGTCCTCTTGAGAAGGTATGTATCAGCATGGCTTTTCTTGACTTAGAAATATTTGTACACTGTCCCTTGCAGAAGCCCTCCAGCTCTGTCAGATTGTAAGGGCATCACTTCTGCACAGGCCTCTTCAGGGCACCCCACAGATTCTCTGTTGGATGTATGTGTGGATTGTGCTGTGCCCTTCCAAAATGTTGATTATCTTCTGATGACAATATTCTTTTATAAATTTTGATGTATGGTATGGGCCATTGTTGTGTGGAAAGAAAAGTCATCTCCATCCACAGCTTTCTAGCAGACGCATTACAATTTTGGGCCAGAAGGGACTGCTATTTTGAACTCTTCCTAATCCTCTCCACCTTGGCTACAGGCCCACTTCCAGTTTATGAACAGCAACCCCCAAAGCAGGACACTGCCATCACCATTCTTCACCATGGGGATGGTGTTCTTTTGGTGATGCACAGTGTTGTTCTTGTGCCAAAAAAAACTTTTGGTATTGTGGTCAAAAAGTGCAACCTTGGTCTCATTACACCATAACACAATTCCCCCATGTGCTATTGGGGGACCTGATGTATTTTTCTTGAGAAATCCGGCAGACCTGGATGTTGTTCTGTGTATGAGAAGGCTTCCATCTTCCAAACCTACCCTATAGGCCAGACACGTGGAGAATAAGGGAGAGTGTTGTAACATGTAGTACACAACTGGTACTTGCCAGTGATCCCTGCAACTCCTGTAGTGTTGCTGTACGTCTCCTGGCAACCTCCAAGACCAGTTTGGGTCTTGTCTTTTCCACACATTATAAGGGATGTCCAGTTCTTTGCAATGTCACTGTTGCCCCATATTTCCACCAACATGTGATGACTATCTTCACTGTGTTCCATGGTGAATGCAATGTTGTGGAAATATGTATGTACCCTTCTCTGGGCTGATACCTTTCACAAATAAGATCCCTTTGCTGCTTCATAAGCTGTATGCAAACTATGGTTGTTGCTGTAGCAGGCAACTGAGTAAAATTAGGATTATTCTGTTAGGACAGCTGACCGTTATTTGCTGTTAATCAAAGTATCTCTGTAATTGATGGCAGATGTGTACCACACACCTGTAATAATTATCGAAAGCAGCTTTGGCACACTATTAGCTTCAGCCTGTGCATGCGTATTCATCTAGCTTCTTATAAGTTTTTTATGTGTCATAATTGTTCCCCTACCAGATGTGTTTGTTTTACAATTGGATTGTACAGGTTACAGTTCACATGAAAGGTTGGAAGGGTTCGGACATGTGTTATTGTGCTCTCATTTTTGTATTTCACAAATACCTGGCATTTTAACAGGTGTGTGTACACAATTTATATGCACTATATAACACTAAGTTATAAAATATATCCATAGTTTTGGGCCTTCATCACCCCATTTTGTCAGTCTTTGTCCAAATTTCCTGCAATGACAAATTGTGAGGTATGCTACAGATATATGACATCTCCTGCAAATAGGCCCATGTGATGACCACTGTGATGCAATGCAGTTAACCTCACCACAAGCAAACATGCAGATATTGCAAAATAGGTGAGAGTAACAGCGGTGTGTATGGTCACATGCATGACCTTAACATTCCTGGGGTACTGGTGAGCCACAACAGGAAAATACCATACTCACCGGCTTCAGGCTGCTGTCCCACATGCAGACCAGAGGGACCTATGTAGTTGTGGAGGAGAGGTATTGTCACCAGACTCACATTTGGCATTGCTACAAGATGAATGCTACATGTCTGCACAGGTACAGTACAAGCTATGATAGTACACAATTTGCTGTCCCTCGCCATAGATGTGCACTTGTGGGCATTACTAAACCCCACCCACAAATGCAGTTTGAACTGACATATGCATCTAGATACTCTATTGAAGACAGTATGACTGCTACATGCTTAAACTGATGTGCAATGTCAGCCTGTTGCATGGGTGCTACCCACCTTCCCAACTGGTGTTTCATTTGTTGGTTGTTGTGTGGGGGCTGCCCCACAGTTGGCAAGGAGCTCCTCCTTTGGTGTAAGTGGGGCCTGCGTAGCAGGACCCCCACTTGTGGCGGAACGGTCTCTGGCCATGGCAGCAGCTCTTTACCGGGCACGACTTATCAGGTCAGTTGACCAATGCCTGACCTAATTGTATGTGCGGCCATGGTGGCCCAAGGTGTTCACTCTGTGGAGAATGTCTTCCCACAGGGCAGTCTGCTCCCACAGATTTTGGCGGCCCTGGCTGAACAGCACTGTATGGTGCTGTAGTATTGCTTCTGTAATGGCTGCATTTTCCTCAGCAGTGTATGCCGGCTGATGCTGCATGGCACTAGGAAGATATAAACAGGGAAACACATCACAGGACCTCAGACATTGCCCACAGTTATTTACAGAACCAGCACATCAATATTGCCTGTCATTAGCCACAACTTAGAACCACATCATACCCCTGTCATCTATCAGCACAGTATGAACCTGCATTGCACTACTGGTCCTGATGTGTCATGTTCCCCCTAGTGAGGGCCAATACATTGCATAAACCACCATTCATCATTAACATTTGTGTAGGGGGATGACAGTGGCCATCTTCATTGCAGATGGGATGTCAATGGTTCTCAGGCTTTGTTTGCATACAGTGTGTAATGGAGTTGGAAGCATATGCCTGAGCTCATGTAGGACACAGACAGGAATGTTCTCAGATCCCATGGAGACTTGCTTTTATTGACTTTGATTAGGCAGTATGCACCTGCTCCCTGATGTTGATGAGGGAAGGGGTGCGGGTGCTGTGCATATCCACCTACACTGATGGTGAGCCAGGGGGGGGGGTGAAGTTTGCCCTAAACCTGTCTGCAGCAGGTTGCCTATAGCTATGGTGTGTGTGTATGTGGTGTGATTGACCACCATTACAGGGTGGGTTGTGTTCTCACCTCTGAGATTGCAGACATATGTGAAGACGGCCTTGTGATTGCCCTTGGTGGATGTATCCAATTTGCACTCATAGTTAGTCTTACAGTAATCCACATGGGACCTTATATGCTCGTTCAGACAAGGTTTGACTTGTTGTCAAGTTGGTGCCTGCTTCTACTCTGACTTGTACACCTGACATAGTGACCAGTTCTGTGGTCTGTGTATTGCTGCTGCCCAGCAAAGGGGATTACTCTACTTTGGTGGAGGCAGGTTTTACAGGTAAGGTATTGCTGTCCATACAGCTATGTCAGTGGTCATACAGCTGTTTGTAGTAGGCATGGACACAAGGTCATAAAATGGTTGGACACCTCTGAAATTTCAACCTGATAATCATACTTATTCTAGTACCCATGTCTGTGTCAGGGCAATGCAAAAACCAGCAGCTGTAGAAATCTAACTCTGTTGGATGCACAGAAACTGAGATTTAACACATGTACAACATGTACAGCTTATTTACCTAACATTTTGCATCCCATGTCTGTTGTTATGAGACAGCCAGGTACACCTACACATACATAGATGTGCACATGTAATACCTGATATACATTTCTGTTCTATGTCAGTATGGCATACTGTATTTACACTCTTGCTGCTCAGTCATTCCTGTCCACCTGTTACAGCAGGACATCTGGAGGACACCACACATACATGGGGGTGATGGGCCAAAATTAGAGACACTTTCTTAATATTGTTGTAACACACTTAAGTCATTTGGTAGCATAGTAGCCTTTGCATTCACAGACATACCCTGGAGGATGTCCGACGTTCATATGGCAGGAAGAGAGGAGAACGGCTGAGTGTGTTAGTGAGGGTAGGAACTTTTAATGTTGGCAGTCTGACTGGTATGGAAACAGAGCTAGCTGATATGATAGACAGAAGGAAGGTTGATATATTGTGTGTGCAAGAGACCAGATGGAAGGTGCGTAAGGCTAGGTGTATCGGAGTTGGGTCCAAATAGTTCTATCATGGTGTGGATGGGAGGACAAATGGTGTAGGGGTTATCCTGAAAGAACAGTACAGCAAGGGTGTTTTTGGAGGTGAAAAGAGTTTTGGGTAGAGTGATGTTAATGAAGCTGGACATGGATGGTGTAATGATGACTGTTGTTAGTGCATATGCTCCACTAGTTGTGTGTGTGATGGATGAGACAGAAAAATCTTTGATTCAGTTGAATGAAGTGGTGATGACTGTAACCAAGGGTGAGAGAGTGGTGATTGGAGCAGCTTTCAATGGGCATGTTGGTGAAGAGAACAGAGGGGATGCGGACGTGATGGGTAGGTATGGTGTTAAGCAAAGGTATGCAGAAGGTGAGAAGGTGGTGGAGTTTGCAAAAAAGATGGGCATGGCTGTGGTGAATATATATTTTAACAAGACAGAGGAGCATAGACTTACATACAAGAGTGGAGAAAGATGCACACAGATAGATTATCTTCTATGCAGGAGGGCTTGTTTGAAGGAGATTGGAGACTGTAAATTGGTGACAGGGGAAAGTGTAGTTCAGCAGCATGGAATGCTGGCCTGTGGGATGAAGTTGTTGATCAAGAGGAGGAGGAGTGTGAAGGCAGCACCCAGGATCAAATGGTGGAAACTGAAAAGGGGTGATTGTGAGGATGAGTTCAGGAAAGAGTTAAGACAGGCAGTGGGTGGCAGTGAAGAGTTACCGACTTTCTGGGTAACTACAGCACATCTAGTAAGGGAAACGACTAGAAATGTGCTTCGTGTAACATCTGGACAGACGAAGGAGGATAAGGGGACCTGGTGGTGGAATGAGGACGTACAGGGGAGTAAACAGAGAAATAGGTTGGCAAAGAAGATGTGGGATTGTCAGAGAGATGAAGAAAGTAAACAGGAGTATAAGGAGATGGATGAATGGCAAACAGAGAGGTGGCAAAGGCTAAGGATGAGACGTATGAAGGATTGTATGAAAGGTTGGACACTAAGGATGGAGAATAGGACCTGTACCAGTTGACTAGACAAAGAGACCGAGCTAAGAAGGATGTGCACCAGATAAGGGTGATAAAGGATAATGAAGGAAACGTACTTACAAGCAAGGAGAGTGTGTTGAGCAGATGGAAAGAGTACTTTGAGGGGCTGTTGAATGAAGAGAATGGGAGAGGGAGTAGGTTGGATGATGTGGGTATGGTGAATCAGGAAGTGCAACAGATTAGCAAGGAGGAAGTAAGGATAGCTATGAAGAGGATTAAGAATGGAAAGGCTGTTGGTCCAGATGACATACTGGTGGAAGCATGGAGGTGTTTAGGAGAAATGGCAGTGGTATTTTTAACCAGATTGTTTAATGTAATCTTGGAAAGTGAGAGAATGCATGAGGGGTGGAGAAAAAGTGTTTGAAAAAATAATGGTGATGTGTGGAGCTGTAGTACCTACAGAGGGATAACAGTGATCGGTCACAGCATGAAGTTATGGGAAAGAGTAGTGGAAGCTAGGTTAAGAAGGGAGGTGAGTATTAGTGATCAGCAGTATGGTTTCATGCCAGGAAAGAGCAGTACAGATGTGATGTTTGCTCTGAGGGTGTTGATGGAGAAGTACGGAGAAGGTCGGAAGGAGTTGTGTTCTGCCTTTGTGGACTTAGAGAAAGCATATCAAATGGTGCCTAGAGAGGAGTTGTGGTATTGTATGAGGAAGTCAAGAGTGGTGGAGGAATCTGTAAGAGTGCTATAGGATATGTACAAGGGTAGTGTGACAGTGGTGAGTTCTGCAGTGGGAGTGACAGGTGCATTTATGGGGAAGTGGGATTACATCAGGGTTCAGCTCTGATCCCTTTCTTATTTGCAGTGGTGATGGACAGATTGACAGACAAGATCAGACAAGAGTCCCTGTTGACTGTGATATTTGCAGATGACATTGTGATCTGTAGTGAGAGTAGAGAACAAGTTGAGGAGATGCTGGAGAGGTGGAGATATGCTCTAGAGAGGGGAGGAATGATGGTCAGCAGGACTAAGACAGAATATATGTGTGTGAATGAGAGGGAGGATAGAGGAATGGTGAGGATGTAGGGAGTAGAGTTTGCAAAGGTGGGTGAGTTTAAATACTTGGGATCAACAGTTCAGAGTAATATCACATGTGGGGGAGAGGTGAAGAAGAGAGTACAGGCAGGATGGGGGGTGGAGAAGAGTGTCAGGAGTGATTTTTGACAGGCGAGTGCCATTAAGAGTGAGCGGGAAGGTCTATAAAACAGTAGTGAGACCAGCTATGTTAAATGGGTTGGAGACAGTGGCTTTAACAAAAAGGCAGGAGTCAGACCTGGACATGGCAGAGTTAAAGATGTTAAGATTTGCACTGGGTGTGATGAGGGTGGACAGGATTAGGGATATGTATGTTACAGGATCTGCCCATGTTGGACAGTTTGGAGACCAAGCCAGAGAGTTGCAGGATTATGTTGGTTTGGACATGTGCTGAGGAGGGATGCTGAGTACATTGGGAAAAGGATGGTAAGGATGAAGCTGCCAGGTAAGAGGGAAAGAGGAAGACCTAAGATAATGTGTATGGATGTGGTGATAGATGATATCCAGGTGGTTGGTGTGACAGAGCAAGATCCAGTGGACAGGAGGAAATGGAGACAGATAATCCGCTGTGGCAATCCCTAATGGGAACAGCCAAAAGAAAGAGAAGGAGATATTGTAATGTCAGTCTTCACAGGTTGCCAATGATTTACCAGACATAACACAACTCTATGAGTAAATGACTACAAATATGAGGCACACATATAGTCAGTGTACATAACACTGGACAGTTGAATGATATGAGCTCTGTATATTACATGTAGTTCAACACACACATCTGCAACAGTAATTCACTATGCAAATACCCTGTATAGGTCTCTCACATTTTGGTGACAGACATGTATATCATAGTTGTATTTACAATTAACATATGGATATCTAAGACATCCCAGTAGCTGGCCTAGCAGTGTCACAGTCAGTATTGTACAACACACACTTCAGTAGTAGTCATATGTGAGCCATCCTTTCTTGGGGTGACTCAGGGGCCTGAGCTGTGATCTATGTCACTGCAGACAGACCCAGTTGCTATGGCCATAGGTTCTGATCTGCAATATATCAGTACAGCAAGTCTTGCTGAGACATATTTGTTGTACTTCCTATTTCCCATTATTACATACACCCTACGGCATTCTATTACATGCTTACTTGTTTGACATACCTTTATTTCCAAGTATGGTTGGTTTTATTCCACTATGTGTAGCTTGTTTCTTGGTCTATGTCTCTCTCTCTCTCTCTCTCTCTCTCTCTCTCTCACAGATGTAATGTATACATCTGCTTTGCATAGGCAGAAGCATGCCTTTTGTAGGTAATTCTCATGAACAGTTCATGGCCTGTGCACCAATTGGTGTCCCCCACTTGCTAATTGCATGCAGAACAGTTGTGGTGTTATTCCTATAGCCAATGGCATGGCAACACACTCCTATAATTGATTACTTTATGTGGGCATTGCCCCTTTTCCTTGCCTGTGAGGAGAACTTCATGGAGGTATGTAAACAACAGCATCACAGAGGGTAGCTGGAAATACCTCTTACAAGGAATACTGGTGAGACAGCTCAACAACCTGGGGAAGAATGTTCCAGACATAAGGACAGAATGTAAGTATTGCTGTTATACAGCTGAATTAATGCTAGTTTAACAGGGTTTGTGTGGACATGGCTTTTCTGTGTGACTTTAAGTCTGACAGTTGTCATGTGGCTGACATAACTCTCAACTGTAGGGCTATCTGCAGAATGACCAGATTTTGGACTCTCATGTTTGGTGTGTTCCTCAGACATTTTTTGTCTTTGGAAAATCAGTAGCATATTGTGGGGATTGCAGTCAGTAAATGGTATCATCTATTTGTGTTTCTGTCTTTATATCCCTCAGAAAATATATGTTGCAACAAACCCTGTTATACCAGCAACTGTCACAGTGTATAACAACAATATTTCACATATGCCCCTGTTTTTGGACCTCTGTTCCCCAAGTATATCAGGCTTTGTCCAGATGTCATGCAATAAAAGGGTGATAGGTTGGGTATATCATTATTTAGTGCCTTTATTCCTGATACCATCCCAGTGATGTAACAGACTTCCAGACATGTTATGTGTAAGAAGCCTTATATATGAGGACACAGCCTGGATATTCAATGGGACTATGAACAGTTGAGAGGTCTGTGTATTTCTGGCAACTGTTGACAGACTGTCAGGATTGTGTAGCAGTGTAGTGTGTCAATGTTAATTGTTCTGTGTAGGGAGGGGGGCAGATGTATGTGTTATGGCTCCTTTTCTATCTGCCTGTGCATGCTGCTCCAGTTTCTGGTGGTCTATTGGCTGTATATGTTGGTAGGGTCAAACTAAGACATACACCATACCACGGTCAGGCATCATACTACACTGTGAATTGGGCTAAGTATATGTAGGGGTAGTGTGTGAGTGGCAAACATGTTGACATGTTTTTGTTCACACAGTCCTTATACTGTACTGTTCCTTTGGCCTTCCAGTATGTCACTGTGACTGTGGTGGAATTGGTTGTGGGTATGCACTTTCACACTGGTGTCTGGTTTTCAGTGCTGTTACATCCCTGTAGTGCCTGATATATTTGCAAATGCATGTGTAATTCCCCATAGCAGATTTGGGTAAGTGTTGTGTCAGTCTGACTGTAGTTTGGACAGTGCTTGGTGACATGCTTAGCAGCTGAGTGTAGTTTCCCTAATGTGATGTTATGTCCAGATATTTGTAGGCTGTACTGTTGCCTGGCCCACATAAGTGTTGTGTATTTCTGACACATCAGTGGGATGATCTGAGGATTTCAGTCATAACTAGTGAGACGTAACTGAGTGCTGGACTTGTGCTATTTCAATATATGTTATGACAGACATGAGGGTGTTACTGTAGCAACTGTGTCAGCTTATCTACTCCAGTATTTCAGATATGTCACTATTTTCATGGCTTTCTCGCCCATTTTGTCAGGCTTGGTCCAGATTTGTTGCACTAAGGGGTTCTGAGCCTACCTGTCGACTGGTCGGATTGTTGCAGTATGTCCAGTTTTATTGCTCATATTTCTGGTCTGTTCCACAGATTCACTGTTTTTATATCCCTGGTAAATCACTGCAATGATCTGAGGATTTCTGACAGTAAATGATGACATACATTTCAGTTTCAGAACTCAGATCCTTCAGAACATGTTTGCTGAAACAAACCCTGTCACTCTGGCAACATTCTACATTTATAAGAGCAATATTTAAAATATGTCCCTAGTTTTGGCCCATTGTTCCCCCATTTGGACAACGTTTGGCCAGATTTCCTGCACTAAGAGGTTGAGAGGTATGGTTCTGAGGTATGACTCCACTACATGCTATGAGCATATATATATGTATATATAGTATGTGTATATCTCTATTTATATTATGTATATATTTTTCCATATATTTGCATCTCCATACATATATACACGTGTATATGTATAAATACAAAACCTGATTCTACGGAATCTTTTCCCTGCTGTTGAATGACTCTACTGCATGATATGTTTGAAAAAGCATCAATAGCCCTTACAACTCAAAGGGTGTAGTGGTACATTGCTCTGACTATGGTGTACAGGACCCTGGGTTTGAGACTTGGCAGGACTGAATATTTTGGTGATAGACAGAACAGTGGCTGATGGAAACAGAGTGATTAAAGTAGTTTTAAGCAGTTGTAAGCATGTTTGTGTGGGTTTGCATGACACTAAGTGATGCCAACACATGGTTAAATGTATAGATGCTTAATCTGTGTTGGCTCCACTTAGCATCTCACAAACTCGCTTACTCCTGCTTACTACCACTTACTCACACTTACACTTGTGCTAATTTCTTTAAAAGAAAA
The DNA here is from genome assembly GCF_019279795.1 of Protopterus annectens. Taxonomy (NCBI): domain Eukaryota; kingdom Metazoa; phylum Chordata; order Ceratodontiformes; family Protopteridae; genus Protopterus; species Protopterus annectens. Next base: position 659,067,391 of record NC_056736.1, on the reverse strand, counting down.
GGAAAAAGGGGTGCTAGGAAAGTGGTAAATAAATGGGCACACAGAGGGGAAAAACAATATGAAAGATAGCTAGGGATGTGCAGGAAGGGTGTAGAGAAGGTCCATAGCTGTCCATTTCTTATACAGCAACAGCTGTGCATTTATACAGAATTTGGAGGTGAATTTGGACACTCAAACTGCAGAGAGAGGTTTAAGGACAACAGAAATGTGTTGCTAAGCCAATTGGACCAGATTACATGTGTCCAGTGGACACATGTGCAAAATGCACAGCTATGTATGGGATTACTTTTTTTGGCAACGGTCCAACCACAGCTCTCGTGTTTTATTGTATAAAAAAACAGCAATTGTTGTTAAGCGCTTTCATCCAGGTACATATGGACTTCATCAGAACAACATTACTATGCTCTCTCTTACATTTTATACATAAAGTTCCCGCCTAAAACCCCAATTACAACATCAATTATTCAATTAAGGATAAAAATATATAAATTTAAAAAGCACTGAATCAGAGTGCTTAAAGATACACTTTTCACATTGATTAAAACATTTCAACATAAGGTCAAGAGACCTTCATGCATACTAAACAACTCCATATCATTTATAGATTGTTTACCAAATGAAGATTTCATACTAAGATGAAAATAATGGCTTACTCTAAATTCAAGAATATAAATGTAGTTTGCTGTCTAAACATGCATACTTATACTGACTGATGGAGTAATATAGTACAATAAAATGTAACTTGCATTTTTACAGCTATTTAGTCAGTATAGCTAATAATGAATAAAACATGTAGTGTAAATATAATATGAAAGTAGTACAATGCATAACCATAAGTCAAATCCTAAATAAATGTGTATACTCATAATAATATAAATGCGTCACTTATAAGAATATAGCTTTACCCATATGCCTCAAGTTATACAATAGTTGTTGCCTACTGTCTTAGCAAAGGCTTTGTAGGTATTACTTCATTAAGTCCTGGTGGTACCGTAGCATTTAATCTAATCTGCCACCTGACCTCTTTGTCACTCACTAATGCCTTTATGTTTCCCCCACGTGGATTTGCTCTCACTACTTCCAGAATGGCAAACTTAAACCCTGTGCAACTAGAGTTGTTCATAAGGTGCCTTGATAGAGCATTATTGAAATTTTGCTTTTATATGCAATATAGATGATCGTATATTCTATTTTTCAAGTGTCTATCAGTTTTACCTACATAATAATTCGTGCAGGTGTTGCACAGGGCTAAATATATAACATGTTGGCTCAAGCAATTGCCATTACAAAACCTGATTTTGGTTTTGACATTATTATGTAGTGAAATTGAGTCCTCTTCAAGAATAAAACTACAGTAATTACAGTTGCCACATTTTCTAGTACCAAACTTTTTATAATTGGTACTATTGTTAGAATTATAATTGAGTTCTAAAATTCTTTTTATATTATTTCCTGTTTTATACACAAAACTAGGAAAAGTTGGTATTTTATCTTTTATACTACTGTCACTTAATAAGATATTCCAATTTGAATTAATTATACCTTTAATTTTATTACTACATGCTCCATATTTCAAAATGCAGGCTTTTTGATGCCTCTTTGCACTATTTTCCACTTTACCATTTCCATTATGACTTTGCTGTCCATTATTACTGTCGAGTCCTATACCAAGTAAAGGGGGATATTTCTGACCCCATTCTTTAGCCACATATGTTGTAATATCTGTTATCTGTAGTCTGATATTTAAGATTCACATATAAAGTGGATAAAGAGGGGATTAACTATCTAGACACGTATATATTTAATGATGGAATATCTTTTCAGTCAAAAATATACAGGAAAGATACATATAGCAATGGATATCTACACTATGACAGTGCCCACTCATATAACACCAAATGAGGTATAATAAAAGGGCAGTGTATTAGAGCAGCGAGAATGACAACAACAAAGGAGGGAATGCTATCTGAACTTAATTTTATTAGCAGAGCATTTATAGAAAAGGGATATCCTAGAGATATGGTAACAGATATTACAACATATGTGGCTAAAGAATGGGGTCAGAAATATCCCCCTTTACTTGGTATAGGACTCGACAGTAATAATGGACAGCAAAGTCATAATGGAAATGGTAAAGTGGAAAATAGTGCAAAGAGGCATCAAAAAGCCTGCATTTTGAAATATGGAGCATGTAGTAATAAAATTAAAGGTATAATTAATTCAAATTGGAATATCTTATTAAGTGACAGTAGTATAAAAGATAAAATACCAACTTTTCCTAGTTTTGTGTATAAAACAGGAAATAATATAAAAAGAATTTTAGAACTCAATTATAATTCTAACAATAGTACCAATTATAAAAAGTTTGGTACTAGAAAATGTGGCAACTGTAATTACTGTAGTTTTATTCTTGAAGAAGACTCAATTTCACTACATAATAATGTCAAAACCAAAATCAGGTTTTGTAATGGCAATTGCTTGAGCCAACATGTTATATATTTAGCCCTGTGCAACACCTGCACAAATTATTATGTAGGTAAAACTGATAGACACTTGAAAAATAGAATATACGATCATCTATATTGCATAAAAAAGCAAGATTTCAATAATGCTCTATCAAGGCACCTTATGAACAACTCTAGTTGCACAGGGTTTAAGTTTGCCATTCTGGAAGTAATGAGAGCAATTCCACGTGGGGGAAACATAAAGGCATTAGTGAGTGACAAAGAGGTCAGGTGGCAGATTAGATTAAATGCTGCGGTACCACCAGGACTTAATGAAGTAATACCTACAAAGCCTTTGCTAAGACAGTAGGCAACAACTATTGTATAACTTGAGGCATATGGGTAAAGCTATATTCTTATAAGTGACGCATTTATATTATTATGAGTATACACATTTATTTAGGATTTGACTTATGGTTATGCATTGTACTACTTTCATATTATATTTACACTACATGTTTTATTCATTATTAGCTATACTGACTAAATAGCTGTAAAAATGCAAGTTACATTTTATTGTACTATATTACTCCATCAGTCAGTATAAGTATGCATGTTTAAACAGCAAACTACATTTATATTCTTGAATTTAGAGTAAGCCATTATTTTCATCTTAGTATGAAATCTTCATTTGGTAAACAATCTATAAATGATATGGAGTTGTTTAGTATGCATGAAGGTCTCTTGACCTTATGTTGAAATGTTTTAATCAATGTGAAAAGTGTATCTTTAAGCACTCTGATTCAGTGCTTTTTAAATTTATATATTTTTATCCTTAATTGAATAATTGATGTTGTAATTGGGGTTTTAGGCGGGAACTTTATGTATAAAATGTAAGAGAGAGCATAGTAATGTTGTTCTGATGAAGTCCATATGTACCTGGATGAAAGCGCTTAACAACAATTGCTGGTTTTTTATACAATAAAACACGAGAGCTGTGGTTGGGCCGTTGCCTGGATTATTTTTTCTGCTGGTTCCAGTTGAATTTTGTATCAGGTGGTTGTAATCCAGGAATTATTCTATTACTTTTTTTGGGACAGATGCCCTTTTCTTTTTTAAAGGTGAGAGTGGGATGTTAGGAAAGGATTGTAGGTATGTTTGGGGAGGTAGGTTGGGTAGGGAGACAGACAAGACAGACAAGGCAGCAGACAGGGGTGGTATATGACACATGAGGGAGGTAAACACATTTGACAGGGAGGGTGGTTGGGAATCCGAAGTTCATGGGCCCCCATATGGTTACAGTGGGACTGAGATCCCCACCCATGGGCAGTCACCACTGTATCTTCACGGCCCCAAAGGTAGCTGTGCTGGGAGCTGGGCAGGAGGGGCAGCCTGCCCCTCGTTGTGCACCAGGTGGTCCTCAGTCTAGCACAGCTGATCTCCAAACTCAGATCTAAGGGTGCTGCACACCAAACCCCGGACCTGATGGTGGGTGACAGTCTCCTGTCCCCGCCCACTCCTGGGGGGGCACCATCCTCTGAGGCAGTTCCACTTGAAGGTGGTGCAAGACCAGCAGAGGACGCAGATCTGGGTTGGGTCCCAGACATGCTGGCACCCGATGCTATGGGCAGATGAGGCAGGACAGGTGGATCCCCTGGGATCTGCCTTCTCAGATATGCTATGGTGTTGAGGTTTTAAAAATTATGTTGGTTAGTCATGAACAATACATTTCAAGATTAGTTATAACAGCATGCATGGGTGTTCCAGTTAACCCCATAAAACAGATTTGGAACAGTTGCATAGCAAACAGAGCACATGCAGGAATGGAACAACAGTATGCATCATAACAGCATGCCAGTAACATTGACAGCGACAGGCCACCAACAATAGCATTTGAACAAGGTATGTTAACATGTAAGCAATCAAATATAAGAATGATTATATAACACAAGTCCCAATATTAGGTTTGAAGTAGAACATACCCATAATATATGAATTATTGTATTGATCAGGATGGGGGGGTGGGGGGAGACAAAAAGTCCATTATTATCTGTTTATGCTTCTATTTTCCACAACAGTACTGCTTTGTACTCTATGGGTATACCCTCACTTTACATCTACCTATGTCCCATAGCTTCTATAGCACAAACATACCTATTAAACTCTCAGCCTGGAATGGTACGTGCTAAACTGTGACAACTCTGGGTACATGACTAGAGGGGACTCATATATGTCAGGGGTACATAGCTGGCACAGGAGGGGTACCCTGACCTGCAGTTATGTGAATGTGCTACTGACATACATCAACTAGTTTCCTATCTGTGTCCAGGATTATTTGCAGTAGTGATCACTAGCCGTGATAGAGTGACACTTGGGAGGCATGTATCGGGAACATACCTCTTAACCTCTTAGAGCAAGACATCTGGACAAAGTCATACATGAGAGTGGGACAAAGGGCCATAAATATGGACACCTTTTAGATATTGCTCTTACAAATGTAGAAGGTTAATAGCATAATAGGTTTTGCATTTGCATGGCTTTTCTGAAGGATATGATGTTTGACACATATGTATATCATTATTTTCTAACTTCAGTCTATAATGATTTGTCACTAATTTGCCATGACACCATTACTTTATATAAAACAGATCAAAACTCTGAGACAAATATCTGAACATTCAGTGAATATCTGTAAAGTTGAGATGTATGATTCGGGAAGAGTGCATAGTGTATGTACCTATCTTGCTGTCATTTACAGGCATGTGACAATTGAACAATTGTACACAGTTTATTAGTTTACCCTTCATACAGCTACCAGCAACATTTCCTTACCTGTAAAAACTGTGGGGAAAATTTAGGTTAACACTACCTGACTGTTTTAACATTTATTCCTGATTCCTTGCTTGCAGATTTGCATACATCTTAGTACCACTTCCTGGATTCGAATCATGTCTGGGTGTGCAAAATTAACAACTAAGCTATTTTGCATCACAATGAGCTACTTGGAAACTGCTTTTCCTTGCTTCCCTTGTTTCTGCCTAATAGGCTCTTGGTTAGACAGTCTAATTTTGAAATCCTGTGATTCATGCATGACAGATAATTATTGTACTATGCATTATTCCTTTGGATTACTACCGTCTGGAAAGCAAAGGTTAACACAAAGCAATGCTGCATGGAATACAGTTTTATACTTTACACATTACTATTCAGGGCTCAGAGATTAGTGCAGTATATAAGTCTACAACAACTTATCAGACTAAACACAACAATTTTTTGTAAAGGGTCTTAATTTCACATCAATATTAGTCAGTCAAACTTTTATATTTATTCAGTTCACACAGTAAGAGTATACTTACTAACAGTATGCAATGTACTCCTTCTTAGCTATTTGGACTATATACTGCAAAATGGATTTGTACTCACCAGCCTGTCAGTGCTGCCTCATCAGTCTGTCATCATGTGCTTCAATGTTCACAGCCCTCTTTGCTGCAGCTGTAGGGGAGAAAAACACACATTATGCATATCTGTCTGTCACATTCTCAGGCTAGTATTTGGTACAAACTACATGATAGTGATACTTACACACTACTGGAGCATTCTGGGCCCATCCATCTTGGATCCACTGGTCCAAGAGATCCCTCTTCCTCCACTTTAGGTCGGCATAGTGGTGCCCTACCTGCTCAACAGTCCGGGGGATGCCAGTAGCACTGGTGAGGTCATGTGTGAGACGGTCCCAGGCCTCTGCTTTGTATTGGCAGCCCTGGTACTGGCCCTGCAGCAGTCTCTGTTCATGTTTTTTTACTAGGAGTCCAGCCATGACCCTGGACTCCTGAATATTCCAGTGTTGCACCTGGAAGTGCACTCCCTCTCCAACGCCAACCATTGTATCTGCACAGATGGACTATAACAGATTATGGCAGTATTCCTGCCTGTCCCATTTAAATAGTGCTATATTCCCACCCTTTGCTGTCATTGGACCGTTTTGAAAAGGTTAAGCTCTGCTAAGCAGTGGGCAAATCCGCTAAGCCGGTTTTAACACTGCTTAAAGGAAAAGTTGTTGAGCACTGTTTAACTGTGCGCAAATCCACTTAGCTGAGCTACCTGCTGCTTAGCAATCACATCTTAGCAATGGTTACACTTGCTAAGCATAGCTGAGCATTGCTAACCATTGCTCACTTTTAATTTTGTAATATATCAGAGGAGTGCTTTCATTTATTAAGTGTATATCATATACTTTACATGACATCCCTCTATGTGCTTTCCTTACATTGGCAAGGGTTGTGACTATACTGTATGGGGAACTTGTGTGTACATGGGTAGTTTCACATGTTATATACACTCACACTTACATTGTACACCAGCTACACTACCCTGGTTGGCAAACAACAGTTGCTACATAATTTAAGTTTACAAAAATAATTTTAACACTACTTCCCATAGAAAAATAAGTAGCTGGTCTTGGTACTCAAACTTTGAACGCCTGCATGTAAAGCCAGGACTCTAACCACTACACTATCTCAGCTTAGAAATTTCACCTATATATTTGCATTTATCTCCTATGGGATGTTTAAGCTATGGTAAGTGGAGGGCCATAACACATACAACCGCTTAGCTACACTTAAACATTCCTTAGCTTAGAAAAAAAGCATATATTGTTATTATATTATTATGTTATATAAGTGAGTCTTGTGGTGTTCTGATAAGTCATTGAGGACTGCAATGGTGAAATAATGGCATTCATTTGGCTTTTAGGCTTCTATCCTTCAGGGACTCCTGCTAATACATATCCTGTTTTCTATCAACTTTCTAAGTGTGTGAGGGCAATTTTTCAGACGTATCCCTATTTCATTGTTTTTCCCCTCATTATTTGTGCCTTTGTCCACATGCACTGCTGCCAGGGAATATTGGCATACATTTGCTTTCAGACTTCTACCCTTCAGAAATTCATGCTAATGCATGACCTGTTTTCTATTAGCTTTCTAAGTTTAATGGGCAATATGTGTGTTGTGTCCCTTTTGAGGGATTTATCCCCCATTATTTGTCCATTTCTACACATTTCCTGCTTTAGCAGGTTGCGGAGGTGTTGTATGGCACTTTGGCAATGCAAGGGGTGTACTACAGAAGCTGTCACACACCCCCTGCATTGCTTTCTTGATGGCATGTTTATTTCAGTGACCGCAAACATTGAAATGATCATTTATTTCATTTTGGTGTCTGCAGACACTGAAATACTGCCATAATATTACAGTAAATCTCTAGTATTATGCCAGATCAATTTAGAAAGTGCCGTACAACACTTTCTGAGTGCAGGGTGCATGTTCAATGTCCATGCACTACTTGGACATGCTCCCTGCACTCATTCACGGTTCATGTCTGTATAGGTAGAACAGCATCGTTCCTTCATGAATATGCAAGGTGCGCTCTTGTGCTATATGGACACAAACCACACCGTGCAAGAATAGTGCTATTCTTGCATGGAGTTTATTGAATCCGGGAGATAATGTATATGATACATAGGGGCAGACAGACAAACAGACAGACAGATGACACATTATGTAGGAACATAGATAAAGAACAATCAGACAGCATATATATTCAAATATACAATTTATAGTGCATGCATTACTGAGCAATTCACATGAAGTCAGTATACAGAAGACTGACAGAAAGGAAAGAGCAAGGTTTGAATAGATTGTGATTCGTAAGTATCATTTAATGCAGAAGCAAGATGAGGTTTTGCATAAATTAGTTAGTACTAGGGCTGTAGTAGTAATATCTGAAGAAATAAAATTCCAAAGTTTAGACACTGAAACTGACACTAAGGAGTCCTTAAAGTGGTTATTTGACTTTGAGACAATGAGCTTAATAAGGTTTAGAAAAAAATAAAAACAATTACCAAAACTCCAGAATTTATACATTTCATCAAAAAACTAGGGCATATTCTTGGATAGATATAATTCTATCACAGATGTTTCTGGAAGGACAAATCAATGAAAAAGAAATAGAATTTCTAACAGTGGAAAAGTGGGTCCTGCCAATGATTTTTGGCATTCCTAAAATTGGATCCACCTTTTAGGCTGAATGTTTCGACAAGGAGGTCTAAAACTGATCCTATATCAGCGTGGATTGACAACAAGTTAAAGCATTTGTTAAATAAAGTTGACCACATAGTTAAGGATTCTTGGCAAGTTGGAAGTTTGAGCGCCAAAAAGAGTGGGTAAGTGCTTGTGTAATACAAACAGCATTCTTTAGTATTTAACCTGTTTGGGGAGAAAGTTTGAACAACTCTGAAGATGCCTTTGGATTACGTGGCGAAAGTGCTTAGTTGTTTGAATTGCAAGTTTTTTGGATTGCAATAAATGGTTAATTGCACTGGTTTCGGTAATTGTTTTTATTTTTTTCTAAATGTTTGGAGTCAGTCAACTACTAGCTACATTGATGAGCTTAATAAGGTTATTGTCTCAGATGTTACCTAACTCAGAAGAATCCTTTTCTCTTGAAATGTCAGCGATGAAATGTTATGGTTAACATGTTAACATGTTGATAATGCTGAAATTCTCATTACCAAGCTTCAAATTAATAAAAACTAAAGTATTAACATAGCCTGTATCTACATTCCCACGGGTAATAAAGCAAACACCCTAGAAGATATCCTCTCTTGGCTGTCTAGTAACTACCCTCAAGAAACCATTGCTCTAGGAGACTTCAACATCAACTGGAATATTTGTTCCTCAGAATCTCCGACCATCTTTGTAAATCTACATGGATTTACTCAGATCATATCCTCTCATACAAGGATCAGTAAACCTAACAACAAAGATAGAATCCTAGATTGGATACTCATTAATAGCCATCCCCACATATATAGGGCCGGTACCCGACCTGAAGACATAAGTGACCATTTTCTTACCTATATAATCAGGCATAAGATTGACATCCCCCACCAACCTACTTACAAAACAATAAGAAACAACAAAAACTTTAACCCCGCTAATTTCCAAAATGAACTCAAAACATGTAATTGGGCAGTCCTAAAACATCTACCACTTGAAGAAGGTGTATTATATTTCAACACCAAATTCCTAACCATCCTTGATACCCATGAACCTGCACATTCTATAAGAACTAAAGCAAAAGTTGCTCCGTGGCTTTCAAAAAAAAAAACAGGCAAATGCTCTTACTTAGAAACAAAGCTTGGACCACCTGGTGTACCACAAAATCCCCCTTAGATCAACTTAGGTTTAGACAACTAAGGAACAACACTAAAAAACTACCACCCTAGATAAAAAAAACTTTTACTGCCATTTACAACAGAAGCATTAAAACAATCCACAAAAGTTCTGGGCAGGCATAAATAAACTTATTCACCCAGGGCAATGCACAACTCCTACCCCCTCGGCTACCATCCAAAAACCTTTGGAAGACATTGCCAATTCCTTTAATAGTTTCTTCACAGAAACTGTCCAGTCACTAGCTAACCAACTATCTCCCAGCTGCCCAAGTCCTAACACCGCCGCACCTAGTTCTCAACTCCCCTTTAACTTTTAACCAGGTTCCACATCACTTATCAGTGCCCTAATCAAGAAACTAAAACCTACCACCCTTGCAGTCGATCTCCTCCCAGCTGAGTATCTACAAAAAGCTGTGGATGCCATAGCATACCCAATCTCTATCCTGATCAATAGAACTATATCAGAAGCCACTATCCCCTCCATCTGGAAGACATCCCATGTTATTCCACTCCACAAAGGGGGCAGTTCCACTGAACTGTCAAATTACAGACCTAAAGCTATTTTGTCTCCCCTGGCTAAAATTATGGAGAAGTGCATCCATAAACAACTCCTGAACCATCTCATTCAGCATAATCTTCTGGCTAACTCGCAGCATGGTTTCAGACCATTCCACAGTACAACCACGGCCCTCCTCTCCTTCTCCAATGTTAGTAATCAAAACTGAAACAACAATAAGATTTCTTCTGCCCTCTTTCTTGATCTCTCTAAAGCCTTCAGCATGGTCAACCACCAACTACTAATGCACACACTTAAAACTATTCCTCTAGATGTCCAGGCTATCCAATGGTTGAAATCTTATCTGAGTGGTAGACAACAGGCTGTACTATGGCAGAACAAACTATCTTCTCATCTACCTATCACCCTTGGGGTCCCTCAGAGCTCTATATTAGGACCCTTATTATTTTCCATCTTTATTAATGACCTGTGCACAGTCAACCCAACAGCCACCTGCATTCAGTATGCAGATGACTCCACTTTGATTTGCTCTGCCACCTCCCCTTTAAGTCTGTAGACTCTATCCCAAAATGTTTTTAATACTGTTGAAAACTGGCTCTGTAATCAATGTCTCCTATTAAATCCTAACAAAATGAAGCTACTGCTTTTCTCCCCCACTCGTAAAGCCTCCACACCAACTTTTACTATAAAATCTAACAATGGCACTGTCATTGTCCCAGATCCCTGTACCAAACTCTTAGGTATAACAGCTGATAATAACCTCAAGTTTGATATGCATATTAATCAAACTATTAAAAAAGTTAATAAAAACTTGGCTCACTATACAAGATCAAACCTTTCCTCACTCCACTAGCTAGGATGATAATTACCCGTACACATCTACCTTCCACTCTCATTTATGCATCCCCTCTCTTCACAAACTTGAGTAAGTCTGACCTTAATAAATTCTCTAGCTGCTTTAATCAAATTGCTAGATTTGCCACTAGAGCAGCATCTAGAACACACCACTGTCTGAACCTAAAGAATATAGAGTGGCTAGAATTGCCTATCCAACTTCAGTACAATCAGCTAATTGCAGCACATAAAATTCTCCACCAACCTGAAAACACTCCCGTACTTACAAAAGTTATCACCCTTTACAGCAACCTCAAGACACTTTGCTCATCCAACAAACTACTAGTCCAAACCTTCAAAAGCAATAAATCATCTGGAGACTCACTATATGCCAGCTCTGTTGGCAAAGTATGGAACTCACATCCTGCTGAGCTTACTTCAGAACCCATTCTAACCCAATTAAAAAAAAATCTAAAACAGTACTTTAAAAGGCAATGGCTATGTCCTTGCTGTAATCCTGACTAACTCTGGCAATATAAACATGCGCTAAAGAGGTCTTTTGGCCACCCCTACATTGCTTCCTAATTGTTACTCTACAACAAATCGCATTTGTATATGACAGAATCTTCTGCTTTCAGCTTTTCCCAGTTAGGGGTCACCACAGTGGAACAATGGTCCACAGAACAACTGGCAGTGGAGTTTTACAGTGTTGAGTTGCCAGCCCAGTGCTCAACCTTCTACAGGAAGGCACACACATGCACACATTCACACCTAGGGCCAATTTAGAGTGTCCAATACACCTACACCATGCCTTTGGGATGTGGGAGGAAACTGGAGCACCCAGAGGAAACCCACACAACCACAGGGAGAACATGCAGACTCCACACAGAAGGCACCCCAGCCAAGAATTGAACCAGAGAGCCCCTTGCTGTGAGACAGCAATGCTATCTGCTGCACCACCACAGCCGCCCAGATTTGTATGTGACAGAATGAATTATTTTATCCTATGTATTGTATCTGTAAGAGTGCTTTAACTTGTTTAATGTAACAGTTTTTCTGTATATATGTATGGAGCTTTTCTCCCCGGGCCTCCGCTGAAAATGGACAAGTATCCAGTCGGACTATCGCAGTCAACCAATGTAAAAATAAAAAAATAAAATAAATTTGCAGAATGTGAGTTCAGTGTTAGGGACTGTTGAGACTTTTTTTTTTCAAAGAGCTGGGCCACATTTCAATTATTCTAAAGCAACGTGGTTTCCATTTACACAGAGAGCATGACAGGTGCTAAAGGAGAGCTTAGGGCATACCTGTCAATCACTTAAAGGAAGAAATCTGGACAAAGCCATAAATAATGTGGGGGGGGGGCACAAAAATAGGAACAATTTTAAATACTGCTATTGCAAACTTAGAAAGTTGACAGCACAGCAGATTTTGCATTAGCACTAATTTTCTGAAGACTATGAAGTCTGAAACTCAAATGTCTGTCATTATTTTCTGACTTTAATTTTTAATGACTTGTCAATGATTTGCCAGAAAAACATAATTTTATGAAAAACGGACCAAAAATATGAGGCAAAAATCAAGGCACTCTGCGAAAATCTGAACAGTTGAGTGGTATGGCTCAGGAACATTTGTGGACATATATAGGTATTAGATCATCCCTGGATATATAAAAGATTTTAAACCTTAATACTAAGCTGGTAATCAAAGATCTAGAAAAAATAATGTACTATTTCAATAATATTGCCTTGATTTTATTTGTAAGCTTGGGGCTGTTAATAACAATAATTCTGCCCCCAGTTATATTCATATTAAGGCATCTTTCATATGTTGTATATACAAATTTTAATAAGAAGGTTCAAGTGCTGATTTCAAACTTCTTATGGCAAGGAACACATCCCAAGAGGATCACTAAAAAATATTTTTATTACACTGTGTACAGGGAGTCTGCGATCACTAAGCTTGTTTCTTTACATTGTGGTATGTCTGGCTTAGCAGTATGTCAGAGCATATCACCCAGGAAAACTTATTTAGCTTTCAATAAATATGTCAAAAATTATTGTACTCCATACACAAATCAGATTACCTACTTCCAACAATGCATGAGACCTGGGTGGTTTAAAACTAGTTAGAACAAATTTGGCTGAAGAGAGACAGTAGGAAAGTAGGTAAGCAGGTGGTAGTAATAAACTCCACATTAAGCGTGAATCCTAATACAAATATTTTGGGAAGAAGTGCTCTGGTACAAGTAGATGCCAAATGATACATATTTCATAGAACATATCTAATAGGAACAGACTTCCACAGTTCCCCACTTCACAAACTACAAACTAGAAGGGAATATTCAGTGTACAAAATATGGTGTAATATTTCCACTTCAGTCTTGTTCTTCCCACCACAGAGTGATCACTTCAGTGTTGTTCTTCCCACCACAGAGTGATCAGTAAGAATCTAGTAAAATGGTGACAGGAGATATTTAGGTTAAACAATACTAGGGATAGACTAGGAGTAAACAGGGGTGATCATGCACAGCTGATAGCTCAAGAACAGTATGAGACTGCACTCATTAGGAAGGTTTTGGAGAAGGAGTTGCAGAGAATTTTGTCTGACCAAGAATGGAAATTGCAGTCACAGAAATGTTTTCCCAATTTCTCCACTGCCAGTTTGGTGGATATGGGAAAACTGGGACAATGTATCAATTGTCTAATGTTCACTGGCAACCATTTAATCCTCCAAGAAACAAATACATAATGTCTCTGGAGGCAAAACTCTTTCATGAAAACACTTATAATAACAATCTGGTTGTCAGAGATTCAAACTCTACACCCACCATACATAGTATGCACCTCATGTATAGACCTACTTATACTTTGGCACTTAACTGTAATCTTCTCAAACCCCAAAACCTTCCAAGACATTCTGTGTGCAAAAACTATACTCAGCAAACCCAGAAGCACTCAGCAGAAACAGCACCTAACTCTGCACATACAGCCACAGCCAGTGGTGTAACACCTAACACTCCACATACAGTCACACCCAGTGGTGTAACACCTAACACAGCACGTATAGCCAGACCCAGTGGTGTAACACCTAACCCTGCACATACAGCCATACCCAGTGGTGTAATACCTAACACTGCACATACAGCCACACCCAGTGGTGTAACACCTAACACAGCACATACAGCCATACCCAGTGGTGTAACACCTAACACTGCACATACAGCCATACCCAGTGGTGTAATACCTAACACTGCACATACAGCCACACCCAGTGGTGTAACACCTAACACTGCACCTGCAGCCACACCCAATGATGTAACACCTAACACTGCATGTACAGCCACATCCAGTGGTGTAACACCTAACACTGCACATACAGTCACACCCAGTGAAGCCTCAACTACCAAGCCCATAAGGCAAGCCAATACATTACCCAGGACTCTAGTCATATGGGACTCCAATGTATGACATTCTGATGCCCCACTCACCAGGATGAACAAGAAGAAAATAACAGTTGGTTACCTACCGGGACCAAGATCTGCCAAGTTACACATGCACTCAACTCACTGCACCACAGGTACCAGCATGATCCAGTCATAGTCCATGCAGGTGTAAAGGACCTGAGACTTACCTCCCTAGACTATATGAAGAGAGACGTTATGGATCTGTCATACTATGTGTCACATGCGGTATGTGCCTAGCATTGAGCAGAATTCTACTTTCACCAAGGATGATGCCACAATATGAATAGAAAACAATTTACTTTAATAATTGGAATAGTTTTTGGTGTCATTCTAGGGGGGTTAAATTTTTGTCAGCGCGGGAGGACATGGTTAACAAACCACATTGCTTTTCCAATGATGGTTTGCACCTATCCCTTCTAGGCTTTCAAATATTAGTTAAAACACTGTCCTCCCCAATGCAGTCTTTTTAGGCAATGTCAAATTGACAAACCTTCCAACATAGCAAAATCTACCCAAGGAAATTTAAAGGTGTCAGTGCCAGGAGTCTAAACAAGAAGCTCTACTCCCTCCAAGATCTCCCCACCTTGGAAAATGTAGGTATCTGTGCAGTTACCAAAACATTGTTTAAAGCAACAGACAGTACCCCATCAGTGCAAGGCTTCAGTGCCTTCCACACATTTAGACCAGCAACTGCACAGACAGAGACTGAAGATGGAGGTGCTTCAATTTATAATAATAACAAGCATACCTCTAATTTGTTAGACAGGATGATGCACTGGAGATCCTCCATGTCCAGATTAGAATAGACAAGGTACAATACCATATCCTAGCAAGATATAGGTTACCCTCTATGTCCCATGAAACCCAAAGCTCATACTTAGACATATTAGAGACATTTTCTATTCAATCAAATACCATACTCATGAGGGACTTTAACTATCCTTCTATAAGTTGGGAATCCTATGAGACCCCAAATTCACAGGCACAAAGATTCCTAAACTTTGTAAATTCAAACACCCTGGACCAGTTTGTGCATATGCCTACTAGAGGTACAAACATATTTGACCTGGTACTCACAAATATGAAAGAATGTTGCACATCCTCCAGTATTGTGTCCTCTCTGGCAAGGGCAGACCACAAAGCAGTCTCCTTCAAACTAAGAATCAGTTCTGTAACCCCAGCAAACCCTGTAACAGTTAGAAACTATTCCAAGGCAAACTATCTTTCATTAAGTGATAACCTGTCAAACTTTCAAGAACCTCTAAACCCAGACAACTCATTAGCCTATGCAGAATTATTCACAGAAGCTCTGTACAACCATATCAATGACTGCACAGTGGCTGCTGTGTCTACCAAAGGTAAGCACAAAAGTAACTCAAAAAAACAAACCACCCCAATGGAATCCAAAATTAAACAAGTTGTACAACAAAAGAAAAAAAATCATAGCCAAAGTTAGGAAGTGTAACACCAAAAAAAAAAAAATAATTCAGTCATTAAACTGAATAGGCAACTAAGAGTACTTATTAAGTCCAACAAAGGAAAAGCTAATTTTTAGGTAAATATAGCATCCCAGGCAAAGGACCATAAGGTCTTTTTCACCTATGTCCAAAACTTCAAAGACAGTAACCAACAGTGTGCAGAATTGTTGGTAAATGGAGCCACATTCACTGAACAAGGAGAGATAGCATATCTTCTCTCTGAGAAATTCAGCTCCAACTGTACCCCCTGTCACCTCCAGCCACCCCCCAGGAGATACCACCTAACATAACCCATCCAACTATCAGTAGGGAGCACGTTTTAGATGCACTTTCTAAGGCCATGAATACAGCTTGGATGGGCCCCAATAATATCCCAGGATGCATCTTCAATAGCCTGAAACATGACCTAACTGGGCCACTGGAATCACTATTCAGCCATAGCCTCTGCTCGGTCTTTGTGCCACATGAATGGAGGACTACAATGGTCATCCCTCTGCACAAGGGGGGACTATCAGCAGATTCCAGGAACTACAGATCCATGAGTCTGACTAGTCTCATAATCATGGCAATGAAAAGAATTATTATGGATCTGATAAATAATGACATAGAAAACCTATAGACACTGGATCTTACCTAAACCAGTTCTCTCAACAGCAGATCATGGCTACTTAATGTGATGGACTTCTTTGAGAAGGTCACTAAAGTTATGGACAAGGACAAAACAGGGCACACTGCCTACCTTGACTTGAACAAGTTGTTTGATACAATATCGCACTTGGGCATTCTAAATGAACTTACAAAATTAGGCATAAAGCCAAATGTCATCCAATGGATAGCTATCTGGCTCACAGATAGGACACAAGAAGTTAAGATAGGGGAATCCACCTCCAAAGAGGCCAGTCACTAAAAGAGTCCTACAGGGATCGGTGCTGGAGTCTTTCCTTTTTGACATCTACTTCTCTAAAGTCAAGGTAAATGTCAACGGCCTCTGGCTGACCAGTTGTCTGCAGACAACTGCAAACTAAGCATAGTTACTGAATCCCCTAAAGACACAGACACCTTTCAAGAGGGCTTGACACAGATAAATAACTGGTGCTACAGCCATGGACTAAAACTCAGTGTGAAAAATACAAAAAAATAAAAAATAAATGAAGTAAATGTAGAAAATCCAAATATTCCAAAAACAAATGACCAGGTAGCAGTGACTCAAATAAGCTTTATTAATATTGGTTAAGAATTTTCGTCTATTTTAAAACTCTAGATATCTTCAGAACCATAAAAAACATGCACACAAAGCAAGAACATTTGAAAACCTTAGCTCGTACACACCCTCACTTAAAAAGCCTATCAATTACAATGTACCCAAAGTCCCGCCAAAAAAATAAAGGTACAGTAACTACATATTTTCAGTAAAAGTGTCAGAACTGTCTTGAAAATAGAAAAACAAACTAAAAACAAACCTGAATATTAAAATAAAACAATATTACAGTTTTGATGCTCTAAACTTCAATTCACTGGTGATAGATAGGGCCTTGTTGAGGGCGGATGAATTAGATGCCTCCAACCATAACTGCCATAGCATTTCTTTGTGCAATAATCGATTTTGCCAATCACCACCACAAACAGAAGGGAATATTTTTTCTAAAATAAAAAACTTAAACTTAGTAAAATTCCTAGAAGTGATAGCATGCCTGGCTAAGGCACTTTTGTTAGCCTTATTAACAATGCTGTAAATATGCTGGTAAATTCTTTTGCTCAACGCATTATTAGTTTTTCCTACATAAAATGCCAGACATGTACTACATCTAGCCAGGTAAACATCCCTCTCAGATAAGCAATTATATCTACCTTTCCTCATCCATTTTTGCACACTAGCCAATAATCTATCCCCAAAGGCCGTATCAATGTAAGAACACTGATTACACTGGCCACATTTAAAAGTGTTGTAAAAAACATTGTAAACTGTTCTTCCCGGTCTTTCTAAAATTTGCTTAATATTAGGTCTATTTTTAAACGTAAAGGATGGGGTACTTCAAAGTAAGACTTAAGGTCATCATCACTTTGTTAAACGGACCAACATACTACTACTACCTTATTTTGTTCGAGTTTGTGTCCTGATTCAAATGTGACTCTCCTCCATATCTTATCATATCATTATTGTCCTATAAATAATTATTCTTCATAAGTATTGTGCATTCCCTGCATTACTTGTTCCTTTGTCTGTGTATTTAAACTTTTGTAAATATTAATAGAGATTTAAGATACAAATTTTAATTTCAAAACCACATTATCAATACTATAGGAAGTTCTTATGTTAAGAATCTTATTTTCTTCTGTTTGCCTTGTGGCCCAGGTTATGACTGAAATGGTCCTCAGACCAATGTACGTAGCTAACAAATGTAAAAAATAAAGTAAAATGTTGCATATAGTGGTGCAGGAGTACAGCAGTGGGTGAGGGGTTACTACACTCCTGAGATGCCATTCTGTAGAAGACTTGTTTAAAACTGGGGTTCCATATGCCTGGAGTGATGGCAGTTCAGGTGGATGTTAAAGAACCATGGGACTTCAATGAACTATAACGGAGTATCCCTACTGTCTTGGCCAAACTACCCCTTATCTGTATAACTACCACTCAAGATCACACCTAAAACGGTCTGACATTTTAGTTACCTCTTCCTTGTTAACAAATTTAAATAAATGAATAAATGTTTGTATTACTTTAACAGCTACTGTCAACATTTCATTAATATAAAAAAATACATTCTAACCATAACAATACTAATAAAGTGGACAGCAGTGGAATTTAATTTTTTTACCCTGTGAGAAAAAGCCTCACGATTCTTAAGTTATTAGTTATAGTACTACCAAATCCTGTCATTGACTAACATTACATAATACATATCGTATTTCTGATCTATGCAGTATTTGCATTCAATACACTACCCATATATTGCGATATACTGCATTTTTAAACTTCCAGTAGTAGGCCCGTCATGAAAGTCAGATTCAAAATGTACTTTATTGTGTTGCCACAATGAAAAAAAAACTTGCTATATGACAAAATTAAAAGATACATAGAAATGGACTAGAAAGAGATTTCAAAGAAATTCAGCTGAGATAAATTATATGTTCAGAATCAAATGATGAATAGAAATCCATCACTTAAATACAGGCACTTGCATAGTTCTACACTGTAATCACAGGTCAGACTGCAAACAAAAACAAAAAAAAATCAGTACTGGTTTCAAAATACAAACATGCTCACTTTTGGAATGGGATTCTGTACTTCACTTAAGTCTAAGAGTGAGATTTTCATAAGAATCAATAGGCACGCTTCATTACATGTAACACCGGACACTTGATTTAATGTACTTAAAAATACTATTCTTTTAAACATATGTACTATTATTATATATTAATTTTCTTTAATGTTATTCAGGGAGTCATCTGTATTAGACTTTAGAGCAGCAACTGAATCCATAATAAAGGCATAGCCCAGAAAGCAATTGCATTATAATTATAAAATAACCACATACTTTTACTTAATACCATGCAGTTCCCATTGGTGCATGCCAACTGACATTACTCAGCTAAGAAGCACATGGAAAGCTAATACCATGTGGCAACTTACAGGTGATCTTGCTTCCTGGGAAAAATCAAGAAACTTTGGCCTACTATGGAAAAGTAATGTCACCCTTTTCTATCCTTTTAATGGGATTAGTCTTGCCTTGTTCATTCTTTTTTATGTTCCTGCCTCCTGGTCATCTGATTCTCCTTTTGCTAATAAGATTAGGCCTGCCTGTGGGCCATACCGGTTGACATTGTCACAAAAATATCTGTTTAGTTGAGTGCACCTCTTTCCGAAATAAAGAATCTTATGCTTATAGTCAGAGAGAGAATTGTTAACTAGAAACCTAGTAGAAAAGTTGCTTGTGGGCCTCATAAAATGGATACAAGCAGTCATTTATAAATAGATGAGACAAGGCAGATGTGTGAGCCTCTTATGCAGATGCTGTGAAACTTCCAAGCTTCAACTCTTCTATGGGATGGTACTTTATACTTGTATATAAATACCATCTTCTTCAATGGTATATCAACAGTAATGCCCTGGCTTGTCACCACGTCATTTGAATATATAATATCGTCAGGAGTTTATCTTTGTAACATTCATACAAGTTGCTTTATCCTGCTATTATCTTTGGACTAAGTGTATAATGATGCCTTTGTTGTTGGATGGGTTCAGAGAAATCCATCACATTTCATTCTGGTATCAGGATTTGAACTTTTGACTCTTCAGAAAGCAGTGGTATGATGATGTGATGATATGTTTTTTCCCATGGATAAAAAAAAAACTAAGAGACAGTGTGAGTAGGAGACAGAATGAGTGAGAGAAAGACAGAGCATATTGGGGGTGAGGTTTGATTTAGGTTAAGACAGCTTACAGGGGACATATTAGACATATTCAGTTATGTAGTTTACTAAAACTCCACAGAGTTTTACAAAGTAAGGTGTCATTAGTCTGCATTCTGCACATTGTCACCTACAAAACATTTTTAAAGGGTGCAGGAAGTATTTTTATCAGGATGGTGAAGAGTAAATACACCCATTTTCAATGTGTGACATAAAATATATTAGGACAAGCACATTTTTAATCAAGCAGGTAGTGAGGTGACACAGTACTCCGAAAGGCAGTATGAAAAAACGGTAGGTTAGGGTAGCAGCCCTGTGGAACACGTTTAACATAATTTAAGAAATTATTAAATGATGTAACAATGCTTATTACTTCAAACAGATATATTGTTGAGTAAGTGAAAGGATAGCAGTCCCATTTTTCACACTGTTCTACAAATAGATATAACAGGCTTATATGTTTATTTTTATTAACAATCAGGTCATCTTTCCACCTCCAGAATAATCCATGTTACCCCATGCAGAAGCTGAGTGAAGTGTGACCAAGATGAAAGCAGGACCATGCTGTATTAAACTGAGTAAAGGTACAATACAGCCATTTTGTACAAGTAAACAATCTGGTTTGTGGTGAAGTAGCATATTGCTAGCTAGGCAAACACAAAGTACCCTCATGTGGCATCCATAAGAACAACCCATGTTATAATGAGTCATGCTGCTCAGCTGTGTGGATGTGGAAGTTCCAGGCATCTGTAAAAGCAAGATAGGTCACAGTACAAAATATGACCATGCATGATCAAAGCATTCAGATAGTAATGTGTACTTAAAACAGTATGAATGCTCTGCTAGTGTGTTCTTCCTCAGTACAATATATGAAAGACAAAACAGAAGCAGATAAGACTAAGTGGGGGAGAAATGTTGAGTTTTAACCAACTCATACAATATATACTCTCACATAACATATATATATATATATATATATATATATATATATATATATATATATATATATATATATATATATATATATATATAAAATCTCCTATAACGTGTACATATAACTCTCGACAAGTTAATTGTACGTTTCTTAAATGTAATTTACAAACATTTAGCTAATTGTTATTCAATTGTATATAATGCTTAATTTATGCTCTGTACAATTGTTTCTGACCTGCTAAACTTTTGTAATGGGTTACTTATGTGATGTCACAATGTTTTATGTGGAGCTTTTCTCGGGCCTCCTCTCTAAACTGGCATCTAGCCCAGTTGGACTTCCCCGATAAATAAATAAATAAAATTAATTAAAACTTTAGAGCAATAGTCAGCATATATTGAGAGAGTACCAAACAATATGTCACTGTGAATGGCATTCATGAAGAAACGCATGTACTGACATTAAATAGTGTAAATGGTACTTCCACGTATGGGCTGCTTTAAAAGTAGGTTCAACCACTAAAACCAAAAGATAAAAGCTGCAAGCAAATCATAAAATGTTAAAATGATATTATGATCCCAAACCATTGGTAATACTGGAAGGATTTCACTTTCTTCAGTGCAACCAGAAGGCCAGTGTAACTGGGAAGCACTTTACAACTGAGTTGAAATGACATGCTGTAGACTGTGAACTTCAAGCATATTTGTATGAAGCATTAAGGTATAGACTCATTACTGGTGCTGGGAGTTAAGCTTGCCAGAGAAAGATGGTATCTGAATCAAATATAATGTTTCCAAGAACACTGCAAATTGTAATTAGTATGGAAACAATCGACAAATATATAATAGTTAAGAAAGCATAAGACACTTATTGATACTGTATTTAAATTCAAAATTCAGACAAATAATTAGAAATGTAAATAATTATGTTGTTGTTGTGATAACATAAATCATAGGCCATAAGACTGTATCTTTAAATAAGTAAAATGGCATACTGTGTACAGTTAGGGGGATATAGAAAGAATGCCTCTGTTATGAAATGTCAAACTGCAAAGCATCAGAAATACTGAAAACTAGCGAACAAAACTCAGGAGATAAAAAAGTTAACTGCAGATATTTTTTGCAGGATGCAAGCCTTTTTGCATTCCTGATGTGGAGTACAAGCACCCCATATCCCCCCAAACATATGTATACTAAGTCCACAGTCACACCAACTCAAAAAAAAAAGAGTGAAAGGGAATCTCCCAAAAGATGAGAATCACTGCCAGAACACACTTAAAAACCACACCCCAGTTACTTCTTGTGGAAAACATCAATCGGCATTGTGCTCCTTGGTGTCCTGTGTTTTTGCAAGTTACGCTCAGGAAACTTCACATCGGTTACCTACACATATACCAGAAAGAACATGTCAAAGCAAGATAGAGTCCCATGTTAAAAGTAAAAAATAGTCTTTCATGAAAAGTGACAGTGGAAATGTCACTGTTTTTATTGTTAATTGATAAGGAACAGAATGAGTTATATATACTTTTATGATTAATGATAAACAAGCGATATGGAGACTGATACAGAGGCAGTAGTGTCGATTATATACCTGAAAATATGCTTCATTCAGTGTTTCCAGAGAAACTGTTAAAGCCACAATGACTGAACTTAAAAGTCATACTGAAGAGGGTTTATTAGTACTGTATTTCATTTTGGATACAATAAGCTATGAAAATCAAAATGAAGACTTGTCATTCCTTGTGAAGGGATATGGCCCTCCTTTGTATGGGTGAAACTGGTTATAGCAGCTCATATTAAACTGGAAACAGTTAATGGTCCTGACCCATAAATGGTCAAAACATGGCTGAAGTTCTTCAACAAGAAGATGGCATGCTGAATAGTGTGAAAGCAGCCATTTTGATTAATCCAAATGTTTCTCCAAAGTTCTGTATGGGTCAGCCCCTGCCATTGGCAATGAAAGTGAGAGATGATTAGAAAAACGTATGAAAAGAAGATATTGTCAGTCAAATGAAGTATAATAAAAGGTGTGCACCATTATACCATAAGTAAAAAGAAGCAGCCCTATTCATGCATGTGCTGATTACACATTAACTATGAGCAAATAAAATGAAAATACTTCTAGCTTGGAGAATGGAAGAGTAAATGGTCATGCTTGGTGGTGGAACTGTGCTTTCAAAAAAGTGATTTAACATTTTATTATGAATAAATATTGCTTGATGTTGATTCTAAGACATATGTAGCCATAAATACATGCAGAGATTTGTATGTGTAGAACATATTACCATTCAGACTGCGTTCTTCACACTTCCTTTTGCACAGAATCAATGAAAAACCTTACTAAAAGAATCAGATGTGGTAGTACAAGGTATTGCAGAGACTATATTAGTTTGAAAGTAAAAATATAAATGGAGTTTATCAAGTCACTTAGTGCAGATTTATAACATAGGCTGGATAACAAAAGAATTTGTACTTTGGTTGCAAAAGTTATTAAAAGTAAATCATGAAGCCCCCCTCAAACACACATTCAGTTGTGAGAAACAGCTGCAATCATTTCCCAACTTAATAACCCACTATGGAACTTTATAGCTAACCAAAATACAAAATTGTTACCTTGTTCTAGACTGCTAAAGGAACTCGTTCTGTATCAGTGAAAATGTGGGGAACAGAATGCATTTAAAAGATCTAAAAAATTATTAATGTGTGGAGAGTGTTGGTACATTATGATTTTAGTCAGTTCTGATGCTTCAGTATATTTATTTATTTATCTTTGTTTACCAGGAAAGTCCAACTGGGATAAAACCCTTTTTTCGGTGGAGGTCTGGGGAGAAGTGCTTCAAATTTAACAACAGTTTTGACAAATAACATATAATACAGTTACATGACATCAGAAGGCATACAAAATATAGGTAAGTGTATGTACATCAGAGAAAAAAAATGCCAAAAGCATTCATAAACATCATTTAGGAACAGAGACTGTACATAGCATGTATGGGTATATACAGTGTTGAATATTCATTAGAAATAGACACATGCTTGTATATAAGCAAACAGACATATAAGATTGAAAAAAGATACTCTAATATTACCTGCAATTTCTAACAATTAAAATAATGAAAAGGAGAGACAGCTTAACTATGGAAATATTATAAATGGGGAAAGGTGGTGATAATGAAATATGTGGATCTGGAGTACACCTACAAAGAACCTGAAAACTGACTTTGTAAATCAGCATTATACTCCAGTTAACAAATTCATAAATATAAATAAATAAAATAAAACAAACTCTGATTTGTCATTTTATGCATTTAGATGAAATGTAGCCAGTTGTTTATACTTCTAGAACCCATTTTCCAGCAAAGAAAAAAAAATATTCTGAAAAAATAAAAATATCTAACTTTGATTCTTGAGGTAAAGAAATTCAACGTTTGATATGCATAAAGCTCTCCACATTGGCAGCAGCACAACTCAGAAAAAGATTACAATTTTATCCACTTAAGGTTATGATTACCAGATTTAATAGTAAATATCCAGAGAACATGGAAGTGCCAAAGAGTCTTTGACAGTTCCATTACCAGAAAGTTCTGACAAAGTATTGTGATAGATAAGAGAGAATATATCAGTGCTTTCTAGGAGATAATTTTCAAGGAGTTCCACTAAAATCACAGATGATACCATGAATGACTCAAGCTGACAGATAACATTGTAGAGTCTTATATTTCATGCTGAAAAATATTTGTTTCTTTTTTTCTTTATTTTTGTTGACCTATGTAGTCTCAGTAGGCATGACCTATTTTCAGAGTGACCTGAGGTGGCTTTCATACTGATTAAGGGTTAATTTGCCTCAAATGTGAAGGAAATTCCCATACTCATTTCATAGTGGTTACTAAGATTTCGAGTGGACAGGCTGAGGAGAAGAAGGACTACACTGGGAAATTGCAGAATGGTATGAAGGGTTTAGAAATGTTATTAGTGGTAATTGAAAGTGACAACAGTGGGGACAGTTGCCAACAGCAGAAAAATGCTTTGTTGTCTGGACTGATATTGCTTAGAAAGGTTTGGCTTCAATTATCTGAAGCAGCAGACCTTTTGAATCCCAGTGAAGACTCTCTGGGTCAGCATTATGGACAACATTGCAATGGAGTCACCACATGAAGAAAGAAGGTACAGATAAAGCATTCAAATATGGCTTTTAAAGGAGGGGCAGAAGGGGCAGGACATTTTGTAAATGATGCTCTAGTGTGAACAACGTACCAAAAAGCAGATACAGTTTGAGAGAAGAATTAATTCAGATTGAGGAGCCAATCTCTCTACTTTGGATGCACAACAGGCTATGCAGAGATATGCAGCTGTTGTCAGAGAAAGATAGGCAGAAAGAGGAAGAGACTATATCAGAAGGAAATCAATTGTGGGTGGAGGGCAAAAGGGCAAAAGACCAGTAAGTTTTTGTGAAACCACTGGTAGTAAACAGAAAGATATTAGAAAAAAAAGAGGATGCAGTAAATAATAATATGTTTGATGCACTTCAACAGAAAGGGAGGGGGAGAGACAGGGAAGTGTGAGTCTGCTGTGAGCAAGGATGGTAAATCTAATAGTAAAATGGTCATAAAAAGCAAACAAAAGAAGTGAATAAAAATGAAGAGACAGGTTTTATGAGCTCTAAGGGTCTTTCTGAAAGTGTAAGCAGTATAAAAACTTTTTGAGAAAACAGATTGCTCTGGAATAGCTACAGAACCAGAATACAGATGTGACCTGTCTGCAGTGTGTCAGTTAATTAATACATAAATACAGTGGGTGATCTGTCTGCAGTGTGTCAGTTTATTAATACAGTGGCTGATCTGTCTGCAGTGTGTCAGTTTATTAATACAGTGGGTGATCTCTCTGCAGTGTGTCAGTTTATTAATACAGTGGGTGATCTCTCTGCAGTGTGTCAGTTTATTAATACAGTGGGCAGAGCTATATTTGAGGTGCAGTGTGAAAAACACCACTATGGGCAACTGGAATAGAATGTTTGGTTGTGTCAATATTAGTATAAAATGGGCAACATACTAAAGTTTTGAATAGCACTATTGTGGAAGCTGTAATAGGGTGTTGTTGGGGACCTTGTGTTTAAAAGATGGACATGCAGGCATGTGTGGCATTTATGCAGCATTAATAAAAAAAAGCAGTTAGTTTGCTGGTTAAAAAACAGCCACACGTTTAATGATAAATTTTTGTCTGGTTTCCCTAAGTAATGTTTCCTGAAAATTAATGTGTGTGGAAACAAAAGCTGAGATGTGATGTGATGTGAAGATGGAGAGGGAAATTTTACACTTTCTAAATTTAGCGGATATAGTTTGATAAGGTTATACTTATAAGAGATAGAGAGAGAGAGAATGTTAAGTCAGTAACGGATTACACTTTTCTATAGGTTCAACTCTCTATAGCTAAGATAACTGGACAGAAGTGATAGAGTTTGCAGAGTATGTAACAGAATAGTTGAATAAGCAAGAAGCACAAAACATGAAATACTCACTCTAGTTTAAAGGAAAATGTTCATGTCCACATTGAAGGGAATAAAAAAACAAAATAGATTAGATAGATAGAGAGATAGATAGATAGATAGATAGATAGATAGATAGATAGATAGATAGATAGATAGAATGATAGATATAAAAAGTAGTAATCTCATCAAAGGCCCTATATGATGAAAGAAGGACAGCCTGTGTTCTTTAGCTGAATGAAGACACTGCAGAAAAGGATTGAGATTGGGTTACAGTGGGGAATTAGGAAATACCTCCTTTTCCTCACTGCGGGGGGATTCTGTCAGAGTTAGTACATATAAGTTGTGGGGATATAGAACTGCTGCAACCTAAGACTAAATGTCCATCAACAACCTGGAATAAATTATATCTTAGGTACTTAAAAAGCAGGGTAGCAGCAGAAAGGTAAAATAAGGTGTGCTTGTATTACAATCATTTGGTTTTGCTGCCACACACTAGGGCCAGAGTTAAAACATGTAATACAATACATAACACATCTGAAAGAAATGACTGAGATATGAATGATTCCTGCCACACTTCTAGGGAAGTCACTTCCATTCATGAAATGGTGTTTGATGGTGTGGAGTCAACGTAAATGGCATTGACTCAAAATTGTGTTGGCCACTTGTCTTGTTTTATTTATTTATTTTTATTGTTTATATTTTTAATTTTACTATTTGTTTAGAAGGTAGGTAAATTGATATAATGACCCTCTTCAGTCATGAGCTGGAATCTGAAAGCAGTATGAAAGCAGAAAATGTACAGCAAACAGAAAATATACTCAAGAGGAATGAGGAATGGGCAAACAAAAACAGAAAATATACATAGAAATTAAGGTTATTATAGCAAAGCAATGTCTTCCAACTTCTCCCATTAGGGCTCACCACAGTGAATCACCAGTCTGCAGATTGATTGGCAGTGGAGTTATTACAGTGTCGAGTTGCCAGCCCGGTGCCCAACCTTCACAGAAGGCACGCACATGCACCTACCTGCATGTTTTTAAAACTCATTCGACTGCAGGGAGGACATGCAGACTCCACACAGGAGGCGCTGCAGCTGAGAATTGAACCAGAAAACCTCTTGCTGTGAGGCAACAACACTAACCACTGCAGCTTATTATACAAGTGAAAAATGTAGAAATGCACTGTATATATTCTAGTTACAGTGAAAATTGAGGCAGTAGTATGCATAAGTTTATACAATATTTATAAATGTATAGACCACTTTCAGGTAATATGACAGTGTCTACAAGGTATACATTTAGACACTACAAATATAAAGTAGTATTGAGTTCATCAGTGAACTTACCTAGTGCCATGAAAGTAAACTGCAACTCTCTTTGCTCTGAAGGTATTATTTTAATATTGTTTTTAAAGCTGATTTTTTAATTTCATTAGGGAGGTGGTTTCAAGTGGCAGGAACCAACTTGAGCAATGCACCTTTTCCTATAGTAGTTCTGAGCTGAGGCTGCACTAGGTTAAGGCATTCATCTTGTCTGTTTTTTAGGGAATAGCTTTGCTCTCTAAGGAATAGTTTTATAATGGGGGTATCCTAGTTTTAACATTTTGAAAAGCAGAGCACTTACCAGGAGCGTGGCCCTATTTGTCAGAGACAAACAACTAAGGTAATCAAATGCATCACAATGCTGCTTTTCTATATCTATAAAGAGAACAAATCTACATATTTGTTCAACAACGTCAGCTTCTGGGTATTGTAAATGGAGTGCAGACGTAGTAGCAGCAAGCCATAATCTAACCGAAGAATAAGGACACTTCTTTCAATGCAATACATGCAGCTGGAAAGAAGAGGTATGGAATTCTGTAGTACAATATCTTTGAGATAGCACTTCATAAGTTCATAGGTTCAAAGGTGTGTACTAGGCTAATGGCCCTGGAGCCTTTAGAAGCATAGCCCATAGGATTACCCTGGCATCGTGCTGCCCGACCTTTGTCAGAGACAAACAACCTTCTCAGAAGCTATTCTTTAGAGAGCAAAGCTATTCCTTAAGAAACAGACAAGATGAATGCCTTAACCTAGTGCAGCCTCAGCTCAGAACTACTATAGGAGAAAACTCCTTGCCCAGGTTGGGTCCTGCCACTTGAAACCACCTCCCTAATGAGAATTATTTTGTCTGTATGTGATGGAAAGGCTCAAGAATGACACAAAGATATTTTAGTTTTGTGACATTAATGATTATATTGTCATTATTTTCTTTAAGTAAAAGAGTTTGTAAGGAAGGCAATTTATGAGGTGAACAGAATACCATGACATTAGTTTTTTTGCTGTTGATTAATAATCTTTTAGTAGATGAAAATTTGTAAAGGTCAAAAAAGTTATTTTATTTTATTTGTTTATTTTATTCATTTTACATTTGTTTACCAGGAAAGTCCAACTGGACACATGTCCTTTTTCAGCAGAGGCCTGGGGTGAAAAGCTCCACATTGAACATACAGAAATCCAAAAAATCAGCAGTATACATAGGACAAAGAAGTAAAATACAATCTTAGACTAAGTTAGATAATACATGATAAGTTTAGACCAATCGATAGGTAATCGCAAAATTAAACAAATAAGTATAAATGACATTACATCATTATGTTGATATACGTTTCTGTGTAAATACATAGAGAGACCAAAATGACATTTCACAATTTCAAATATTATTTCAAAGAAATTGCAATGTGAAGTCATAATATTTCATCAGCTCAACAGTGTAATAGTATTGAGAAATGTTAGTATGCAACGAGGCGTGGGTAAATAGAAAAGACAGAGGGGGGTGGTGTAGTTAGAGTTTCCTAGAGAATAAATAGAGAGAGTTATTTTAGTCTGTAAATGAAGCAAGGTGATAGCAAAGTCAGAGATGTTAGTCAGGAGTAGAGCAAGGACACAGACATTTGTTGAATAAGTGGGTTTTTAGTGTTGTTTTAAACTGGACTAGTTGTAATGTTTTCTGGTAGTGCATTCTTTTGACTGAAAGTTTTATATGTTTTTCTAGGCTCCAGGAGCAAAATCATCAGGATACATTACAAGATAAAGAAAAGGAAGGTCTAAAGTGAGGCCACTGATGAAAAGCAAGACTAATAGGGAGCCCAACACTGACCCCTGGGGGACCCCAGTACATTACATGAGAATAAGTCTGAAAGGTTTTGTTTGTGATGTAATCTTGGAACCACAAAACTGTGTTATCTCCAAACCTAAGTCTAAGTTTATTGAACAGAAGGTTGTCTGAAATGCCCTAGTGATATCAATGAAAACTCATCCCTCATTTATATTGCTATAGTTTGTAAGAACAGCTGTTTATATTTATAGACAGATAGACAGATACAGATATATAGCTAATTTGTGCAATCAAGTTTGAGGTCCACAAAAATAACCTAATTGATATGTAAAACTTGTGGCAATAATAAAAGAATGTTATAAATCATATCAACTTAAATTTGAGAAAAATGCAAAATATTATTTCAGGGAAACAAAAAAAGAATGAAAAAAGTAATTTGAATACAAAACAAATAAAGAATATGACCTAAGGTAGTCATATAAAAGAACTTAAAGCTAAAGAAGCAATGCAGCAGAAAAAATGGTGGACTACTGCAATGGAAAGCAAGAGATATTAGCAGTAGAAAAGAAACATTCACTAGACACCCCTCCCTGTGTAGACAGCAAGACCTTGCATGAAGTACTGTAGGCAGGTCACAGAATGGCACTAAAAGCAGCAGAATTTATACAGAAGCTAAGATAGTTCAACATGTTACCTTGTAAAGACAAGGCAAAACAAAAAGGAAACACCTCCTAGGAGTGCATCAAAATATGAGGACAACATTTAAATACCTGTAGAAGACCATGTGTCCAGACATAAGAAATATTATTTTACAGAAAGAACACTGGGTGACTGGAATGCCTTCCATTCATTCAACTATAAAATGAACTTGTTAAAGCCCAGTCAGTCAAGATGAATGAATGGAACAGGATTCTGGTGAAAAGTGTTATTATATAAGAAGCAAATCCAACTAACACCCCTCACAGAGGCGTGCACAACTTCTCTAATATAGATATGTTTGAATTCACAATACCTAAGGGTCAGTTATAGCACTTTATGGGGAGCCCATTCGTCTATCAGTCCTGACCAAAACATCTATGACAAGTTTATCTATGATCAGAAAAACAAATAGTAATATGAACTGCCTTCATGAAGATGCAATAACTTTAAAAATAGTAAGTGGCTTCAAAAATGCATAGGAACATATAAGGCTATTCTTATGAGAGTTGACAAGGAAATAGATTATTGTTTAAAGGATCTGTCGTTCATTCAGTAAATACAGGAAAATATTAAACTATGATGGTCAATCATATTTAGCCATCATAAAAATATATATTTCACTTTTAGCACACAGGCAAATGAATGGTAGAAAACAAAATCATTTACTAACTCCATTTCTTGATAAGTAACTATGAATAACTTTGAAACAAAATAGGATAGCAAATTATTGTTTGCACAAATATTTTTCATACTATCATTATCTAAAATTAAGTGGCATTTAATATGCAAATGTCCTTTACTTGTTTTGCAAATAGAAAAAAAATATATAAATTTCTCTGACAGAAAGAAGGAGGATTCTCTAAAAACAGGGACAGGTATGGAGAAGGCATGCCTGCTGGATTGGAGAGAGGATGTTAGGGTGGGGAAAAGAGGGTATTGTTTGAGAAAGGTTGCATAGGCTGCAAGATGGATTATAAGACTAGTTAGTAATTTAACTAATGTAATCCTGTTCGCTGAATACAGCAACCACTACAGTTTTTTTTTTCTTTCTACCATGACATTGCATTTGTCAAGTTTAGAAACAGTACTGTGACAGAAATCAGATTGCACAGTCCTGGTAGTTAAAAGTTCAGAATTATCACATTCTGCGGATTCACATTCCATAGGCATGCTTTATATAAGAGTCTGTGGGCTATTATTAACAATTGTTACAGATATAATTGTACTGTCACTAGCTGTACAGTACTTGGCTACAGGTCCTTTTCTAGAGCATTTAAAACAAACCAACTCAGAAAGTAATATTTTTTCTAGATGGCATTCCAAACAGCATACTTGGGTGAAGGGTTATTAACCCACTGTGCATTTAAAGAGTTCACGTATTCAGTGAGCAAAAAAAATTCTACTATAACAAATAGCTGTTCAAGAAAGTTAGGGTGAGTCTGGAATATTACTATTATCATCAGTCAAGGTTTCTAAAATTTTACTTAAACTAGTTACAGGAAGTTCTAGCCACAGTTTTAAAATGTGCATAGGTTCATAGGTGTGTACTAGGCTAATGGCCCTGGAGCCTTTACAAGCCTAGCCCATAAAAGTGCCCTGCCATCGTGACGCCCGAAGTTAGTTCTCAGTGCCTCTATCAAGTAGAGCCACTGGAGTGATCCCCAGGGTGAACTTTCTTTTACCACCTGTCCCTCCAGCATGTTCTGTTGATTGTGGTAATGAGGTTGAGGTCTCTGGAGTGTATGATGTGGAGGGATTGGGATTTCTTTAGATGTAGCATTTCTAACAGAGCTGGGTCAGACATCACTTTGGAAGTCAAGCAGAGATCACCTCTGAGTAGGCGATATGAGACAGAGAATAGCTGGATCCCTGGATTCAATAAACTCCATGCAAGAATAGCACTATTCTTGCACGGAGTGGTTTGTGTGCATATAGCACAGCAGCACGCCTTGCATATTCATGAAGGTGCACTGCTGTTCTACCTATATGGACATGAACCATGAATGAGTGCAGGTGGCATGTCCAAGTAGTGCACGGACATTGAACACGCCCCATGTACTCAGAAAGTGCCGTATGGCACTTTCTCAATTGATCTGGCATAATATTAGAGATTTACTCTAATATTATGCCAGTATTTCAGTGTCTGCGGACACTGAAATGAAATAAATGATAATTTCAGTGTCCACGGACACTGAAATAAACACGACAGGTTCTGTGACACACCCCCTGCATTACCAATGTGCCGTAAAAGACCTCTGCAACCTGCTAAAGCAGGAAATGTGTACAAATGCATAAATAATGAGGGATAAATCCCTCAAAAGGGACACAACACATATATTGCCCACTAGACTTAGAAAGCTGATAGAAAACAGGTCATGCATTAGCATGAATTACCAAAGGGTAGAAGTCTGAAAGCAAATGTATGCCAATATTCCATGACAGGTACAAATAATGGGGATGGCAATAAAATAGGGATACATCTGAAAAATTGCCCTCACACACTTAAAAAGTTGATAGAAAACAGGATATGTATCAGCAGGTGTCCCTGAAGGATAGAAGCCTAAAAGCCAAATGAATGCCATTATTTCATCTTGCAGTCCTCAATGAGTTGTCAGAACACAACACTAAATTATATAACATAATAATATAATAATAATATATACTTTTTTTCTAGGCTAAGGAATGTTTAAGTGTAGCTAAGCGGGTGTGCACGTTATGGCCCACCACTTAACATAGCTTAAACATCCCATAGGAGATAAATGCAAATATACAGGTGAAATTTCCAAGCTGAGATAGTGTAGTGGTTAGAGTCCCGGCTTTACATGCAGGCGTTTATGACTTGAGTACCAAGACAGGCAGCTTATTTTTCTATGGGAAAGTAGTGCTAAAATTATTTGTGCAAACTTAAATTATGTAGCAACTGTTTCTTGTCAACCAGGGTAGTGTAGCAGGTCCAAAAGTGAGGTGTCAGTCTAGAAAAGATGTGAAACCCCATATAAACACAAGTGCACCATACAGTATAGTCACACAAGAATATAATGTAATGAAAGCACATAGGGGGATGTCATGGAAGGTAAACATAAAATTATAATATGTCAGTAATGATGACTCAATCCCAGAATCCTAATACTCTATAAAGTAAAATCTGAGCAATGCTAAATAGTGCTGAGATATGCTTAGCTGGTGTAAGCATTGCTAAATGTAAATGATAAGCAATAAGTAGCTCAACTAAGTGGATTTGTGTATTGGTAAGCAGTGCTCAACATCTAACACTTTAAGGACTGCCAACCTTCGCTAAGCGGATTTGCGCATCGCTTAGCTCAGCTCAGCATATTCAAAATGGTTCAATGACAGCAGAGGGTGGGAATTTGGCCCTATTTAAACCTCGCAGGTGAGAATACATCCATAACCAGTTGTAGATCATCTTTGTAGGTGTGATGGCTGGTGTAGGAGAGGGATCGTGCTTTCTGGTGCAGCGCTGGGGCATTTAGGAGTCTAGGGTTATGGTTGGACTCCTAGTGAAAGACCATGAGGAGAGACTGCTGCAGGGCCAGTACCAGGGCTCACAATACAAAGCAGAGGCCTGGGACCATCTCACACGTGATCTCACCAGTGCTACTGGCATCCCTTGAACTGGTGAGCAGGTTCAGCACCGTTTCACTGACCTCAAGCATAGGAAGAGGGAGCTCTTGGACCAGTGAACCCAAGACACATGGGCACAGAATATCCCAGAAGTGTGTAAGTATCAGTATCAATTAGTGTTTAGCAAAGCCCAGCCTGCCTATGTGATCGATAGGTATGCATAAATCTTTATTTATCTCCTGTACAGCTGCAGATGAGAGGGCTGTGAACATAGACACTCATGCCAGCAGATTGCTAAGTCTGTGCCAGGAGGCTGGTGAGTACAAATCTAGCTTACAGTATTCAGGGCAAATAAATAGAAAGGAGAAGAATGTCAACTGCCAGTAGGTTAAAATGTGTACTGTGTGTAATGCATAAATGAGATGTTAGCAGAATAATAGTTATGTACAGGATATCTGTCAATAAAAGTGTCAGTACCCTTCAATAAAACTAAAAACCCCAGACTGTTCTGTTTACTTTGGTATGTGGTGGTATAACTCTAAATGTGTACAGGTTCTGCACAGCAACTATGGCTCTGACAGCATGAATTAATTGAGACTCATCTGACAAAGATTGTGGAGCTGTAAAACAGGAGATCAACTATATGAAATGTTCCATGCACCAAGATCTGATCCATGAATAGTAATGTGTAAAGTATTATACTGTATCCCCTACAGCAGTGCTTTGTGTTAACCATTGCTTTCCAGATTGTAATATGTCAAAGTATTAATGCACAGTACAAGAACTATCTGACATGCATGAATGTCAGCATTACAAGGTCAGATTGTCCAACCAAGAGAGTATTAAGCAGAAAACAGTAAAAAAACAGACAGGAGTTCTTTAACGGCTTACTGCGATGAAACACAACCTTGTTGTACCTTTTTGCACAAGCAGGCATGGTTCGAATCCCGGGAGTGGTAGTAAGCTATATGCATAATTTCACACAAGAATTTGTGAATATGTGTAGAAACAGTCAAGTAGTGTTAACAGAAATTTCCTCCACAGGTCTTCCAGGTAAGGAAATGTTTCTATTAGCTGTAAGAAGGTTGTACTAATACACTGTGTACAACACTTCCACTGTCCAAACCCAAGGCTGCAAATGGCAGCAAGATAAGCACATACTCCAAGCGGTTTCTTCCAATAAATGTCCCTCAAGTATCACTCTGTCATGGCTAGTGATCACCACTGCCAATACCCTGGATGACAGATAGAAATCCAGGTGGAGTATGGCAGTAGCAAACACACACAGCATGAGTGCAGGGCACCCCTGTCAGTGTCACATATGTAACCATGAATATGTGAATATGTGTATCGACAGTCAGGTAGTGTTAACAGAAATTTCCTCCACAGGTCTGCCAGGTAAGAAAATGTTTCTATTAGCTGTAAGAAGGCTGTACTAATACACTGTGTACAACACTTCCACTGTCCAACCCCAAGGCTGCAAATGACATCAAGGTAAGTACATAAACCAAGCAGTTTCTTCCGATAAATATCCCTCAAGTGTCACACTGTCACAGCTAGTGGTCATCACTGCCAATACCCAGGGTGACAGAAATCCAGGTGGAGTATGGCAGTAGCACACACACACATAGCATGAGTGCAGGGCACCCCTGTCAGTATTACATATGTAACCTTGAATATGTGAATATGTGTAGAAACAGTCAGGTAGTGTTATCAGATATTTCCTCCACAGGTCTAACAGGTACGGAAATGCATGTATTAGTTTTAAGAAGGCTTTAGTAATACACTCTGTACAAACATACCACTGCCCAACCCCAGGCCATAGGTAGATGTAAAGTGAGGTCATACTTGGAGAGTAATGAGTAGAATAATGATCAGTGCAGTTGTGAACAACTGAAGCCTATACAGTTGTTAACTGACATCTTTCTCTCTCCCCCACCCTATCTGCACAATAATTCATACACATAATCAATGGGTGTGTTTTTCTCCAAAACTACTGTTGGGACATGTGTCCTATTGTTCTACAAATATTGAATTGTTTGATTATTAATGTTCCCCGTTCAAATACTATCATTGGTGGCCTGTTGCTATCAATGTAATTTGCACACCGTTATAATGCCTACTGTGGTTCTATATATGCATGTGTTCTGTTTGCTATGCAGCTGTTTCAAATCTGTTTTATGGGGTCAATTGGAACAACCATGCATACTGTTATAACTAACCTTGAAATGTGTTGTTTATGACTAACCTACATATTTTGTAAAACCTCAACACCATAGCACAGCTGGGAAGGCAGATCCTGGCAGATCCACCTATCCTGCCTCATCTGCTATGGCACCTGGCCCCAGCACATTTGGGACCCAACCCAGGACCTCCTCTTCTGCTGGTCCTGCACCACCATTGGGTGGAACCGCCTCAGTGGATGGGGCCCATCCACCCTGGGAGTGGGCACGGCCAGGAAACTGTCACCTGTAGCCAGGTCTGGGGTTTGGTGCATAGCACCATCCAAAAGGAGTTTGGTGGACAGCTGCGCCAGATTGAGGGCTGCCTGGTGCATCTTGAGAGTCAGCCTGCCCCTCCTGTACAGCCCCCAGCACAGCCACCTTTGGGGCCGCGAAGGTGCAGTGCTGACTGCCCATGGGTGGGACCTCAGTCTCACTGTATCCATCTGGGGACTCATGGGCATCTGATTCCCAACCACCCTCCCCGTCCAAGGTGTTTACCATCCACATGTGTCATATACTTCCCCTGTCTGCTGTCTTGTCTGTCTTCCTACTCAACTTACCTCCCCAAATATACCTACTCTCCTTCCTCAACATCCCACCCTCACCTTAAAACAAAAAGGGCAGCTGTTCCCAAAAAAAAAAAAAATTACGCTGTATGCATAGCTGTCCATTTTGCACATGTGTTCACTGGGCACATGTAATCTGGTCCAATTGGTTTGACAACACATTACTACTGTCCTCTCTCCTCTCTCAGGGGTTTGAGTGTCCAAATTTGCTTCCAAATTCTGTAGAAATTCACAGCTGTTGCTGTAGAAGAAATGGACAGCTATGGACCTTTCCTACACCTGTCCTACACATCCCTAGCTACTTTTCATACTGTACTTCCCTCTGAGTGCCCCTTTTTTCACCACTTCCCTATCATGCCTTTTTCTTTTCCTTTAAAGAAATTAGTGCAGGGGTAAGTGGGAATAAGCAGCGCTAAGTGAAGCTAAAACAGATTAACCATAGCTTGTCATCACTTAGAGTCTTGCAAACCCATGTAATCCCGCTTACAACTTCTTAAAAGTGCTTTAATCACACTGTATCCATCAGATCTTGTTCTGCCCAAACTCGAATGCAGAATGCTGTGCTTTACAATCACAACAACATACCCCCACACCATGTGAGCTGTGAGACTCTATAGTGCTTTAACAAACATATCATGCATTCTGGTCATTTAATGTTAATGAAAAAAAAAACATCAGTCCCAAGTCTCAAACCTATGACACTGTACACTACAGTCAGAGAAATGTACCACTACACCATCTGAGCTGTAGGAATTAATGTTGCTTTGTCCAACATATCATGCAACAGAGGCATACAACATTAGGGAGAAAACTTTGTGGAATCATTCATGTGTTGTATATAGACATACACACACACACACACACACACACACACACACACACACACACATATATATATATATATGTCTGTTGAAACATATATAGAAAAAGTAGATACATAATATAGATATACATACATAAATATATAAAGGAAGGAAAAAAAAGTGTGTGTGTGTGTGTTTGTGTAAAACATGCAGTGCAGTCATACCTCAGAGCCATCCCTCTCAACGTCTTAGTGCAAGAAACCTGTACAAAATCTGTAAAATGCAGGGGAGGATGGGCCACATATAGGGACATATTTTAAATATCGCTGTTAGAAATGAAGACATTTGCTACAGCAACAGGATGCGTTTCAGCAGACAATTCTTGAAGGATATGAGGATGGAAACTGAAATGTTATGTCATTATTTACTGACATAAATTCTCGGATCATCACAGTGATTTACCAGACAAATACAAATAAATTGTAGAGCAGAACAAAAGTATGGGCCAAACATCAGGACATTCGGTGAAAATCCTGGCAGTGAAGAGGTATGCTCAGAATCCCTTAGTGCAATGAATCTGGACCAAGCCTGACAAAGTGGGGGGACAAAGGCATGAAAATAGGGACATATTCAAAATATGTGAGTAGATACGCTGAGAAAGTTGATGTAGTAACACTGTATGTCCTAACATATATTGAGTGAAATATCACAAGTCCGGGACTCAATTGCTTCTCATTAGTTAGTGACCTCAGTCCCCACATCATCCCACTGATGTGTCAGGAATACACAACAGTTTTGAGGACCAGATCAAAGATATCAATCAGCCAGACAACTGGACATCCTACGAATATGTGGACATAGCACAACATTAGGGAAACTATACCCAGCTACCACACAGCATCCAAACTACAATCAGATTGATATAACACTACCCATATCCAGCTCTGGGGCTGTACACATGCGTTTGCAAATATAAAAGGCACTACAGGGATGTAACACTAGTGGAAAACAGACACTGGTGTGAAAGTACATAACCACAACCAACTGCACCACAGTCACAGTGACATACCAGTAAACAAACTGAACACTACAGTATAATGACCGTGTGAGCAACAATATCTTGTTTGCCACTTACACATTACCCCTACATATGCTGCCCCAAATCACAATGTAGTGTGAATCTTAAGGTGTTATGGGACATGTCATGGCCTGCCCATACAAACATATACAAGCGATAGGGAAACAGAAACCAGAGCAGCATGCACAGTGAGATAGAAAGGGTCCATGACACTCACATGTACCCCCCACCCTACACAGCCCAAATAACATGTACACACTACACTGCTACACAATCCTGACAGTCTGTTAACAATGGCCAGACATACACAGACTTCTCAAATATACAGTTTCCCACAGAATGTATAGGCACAGGACTCATATCTATGGCCGCTTCCGTGTTACATGTCTGGGGGTCTATGACATCACTGGGATGGTAGCAGGAATGAAGGCAATAAATAATGATACTACATACCTCTGAACCTCTTAGTGCATGACATCTGGACAAAGCCTGACATCATTTGGGGACAGATGCCCAAATACAGGGATATATTGGACATATTGCTGTTGTAAATTTAGACAGTTGCTGGTGTTACTGGGTTTGTTGTCACATATCTTTTCTGAGGGATATGAAGTCAGTAACACCAATGGATGTTAGCATTTACTGACTGCATTCCCCAAAGTATCCTACTGATTAGCCAAGGACAACAACTGTCTGGGGAACAGACCAAACATATAAGCCATGCATCTGGACAGTGTCTAGGCCTCTGGACAGTGTAGAGGTATGACCACAGTCATGTAACAGAATGGAAACCCTTGATAGCTGCCAAACACCCAGCACCTTATGAAGCACATTAAGACCAACACAACACTCCCCCGCATCAGCTCTGGGCAATTACCAATGTATATTCAAATATAGCATGCACTACAGGGATGGAACTGTAGTAAAAAGCAGATAGTGGTGCAAAAATGTGCACTCAAAAACATTTACACTACAGTCACAGCAACATACAGTACCCAAAATGAACTCGAGTAGAACAACTGTCTGAACAAACATATCCTGATTGCCAGTCACACACTACACTGACTTATACTGGCCAAAATCACAGTGTACTGGGAATTCAAAGGTGTTACAGGACATTTCAGTCTGCTCCTACATGCACACAGACCTGATAGACCACTAGCAGCCATAGCCGCATGCACAGTCAGATAGGTAAAGGATGTATGGCACTCACATCTGCTACTCTCCCTACCAAGCCCAACAAACATCTACACACAACACTGATACACAATCTTGGCAGTTTGTTTACAATGGCCAGACATACATAACTGTCATATGTACAGATTTCCACCGAATTTCCAGGGTGTGGTACCATAATCTTGGCCACTGCTGCATACCATGGCCAGGAGTCTACTAGGTCTTTGGGTGATAACTGGGGTGCAGTTGGTAATTAATGATCCACCATACCTCTGCACCTCATAGTGCAGGACATCCGGACAATGCATGACGTACTTGGGGGACAGGGGGCCGTAAAGATGGACATATCACATATAATGGTTTTACAAACTGAAAATTAGCTGGTGTTACACATGTTGTTGTAACATAACATCCCTGAAGGATATGATGTCTGGAACACCAATGGATGTCAGCAGTTAGTGACTAAAATCCTTACATTATCCAACTGAACCCACAGAAACAGATGTAGTTCAAGGAACTGACCAAACATAACAGGCAAACCTCTGGCTACTCTGTGGACAACATACCAGTTGAGAGGTATGTCAGAGGCATATCACTGTCAGATGTCAAGTCACTCAGTAAATGCATGTCCAGATGAACCCTGTCAATCTAGCAACCCTCCATGTGTATAACAGCACTAATGACATACAATCTGTACCCAATTCTGGAGCGTTGTCCCCATGTTGTTGGGCTGTCTCCACATGTTCTGTCCTATGAGGTATTCCCACCTACTGTCTGTGAAGCTGTAGCCCCCACACCTCCATAATGTCACTTGGACAAGCAAGGAAAAGGGGCAAGGCCCACATGAAGGATGCCCCATATGTTGGAACTAGCAGTAGTGTCCAGGACCACACCACAATACTATGTGGGCACCTACATACTTGTATGGCCTCAGCAATACCTGACAGGACAACATCAACCCCCTGAAGATAGGCTGAACACCTGTTGTGGACAGCAGCAATACACAACTACCATCATAGGTGGAAATAATCGCAGGACAGGCCAAGAAGGAGCAGGTGCCTCAGTGGCAGCCATGTCAGCTTGTTCTGCACAAGCAGAAAAGGTCACAGGTGATGTACCCTAAGGCTGTCCTTGAGAGTAAACTGGATTTATCCACCAAGGGCAATCATTAGGCTTTCCAGACATGTGTCTGCAATTCCAGAGGCAACTCACATATCTGCTCTGTAGTGGTGGTCAATAACACCACATACACATATGCCATAGATATAGGCATCCGGCTGCAAGCAGGTGAAGTGTAAACATGACCCTATCCCCCCATAAGTACACATGTGCATGTACAGCACCTACCCCCTCCCCTCATGATCAGGAAGCAGGTCTGTAATTCCCTCTTAAAGGCAACGCATAGTGGTCTCCATAGGCCTGATACCATTCCTGGCTGCATCCTACATGAACACAGGCATGGGCTCTCAGACCCATTCTGCAGTGTAGTCATCCACAGCCTGAGATTTGGTGTCATCCCATCTGCACAGAGGACAGACAGAAAGTTGATAGAAAACAGGTTATGCATTACCATGAATGTTCTGAAGGATACAAGTCTGAAACTGAAATTACGCCGTTATATCATGACAGCAGTCCTCAATGACACGGCCGAAAACCTCAATACTCTCCATTTAATATAATAATATAATATTAATATCCAATAGGAGATAAATGAAAATATACAGCTCAAATCTCCAAACCAAAATAGTGTAGTGGTCAGAGTCCAGCTTTACATGCAGGTGTACATGGTTCAAGTACTATAACAGGCAATCCAATTTTACATGTGAAAGCAGTGTTAAAAGTACTATTTTCATATTAAAATATGTGGTAAGTTATTTTTGTCACCCAGGGTAGTGTAGCTGGTGTAAAATGGAAGTGTGAGTGCATACAACATATGAAACCACCCATGTATACACGTGCCCAATACAGTATAGTTACACCCCTTGCTACTGTAAAGAAAGCACATAGAGCCATGTCATGTAGTGGAAATCATATAAACTTATTAAATAAAGTCAATAGTGTGATATTTTATAAGAATGAACTGTGAGCATTGGTTAGCAATGCTCAGCAGGTTTAAGCATTGCTCAAACGTGAATGCTAAGCAGCAGGTAGCTTCGTTAAGTGGATCTGTGCACTGGTAAGCGTTGCTAAGTGAAACAAGATTTCAGATTACAAGATTTAAGAGCCTAATAGTTTAACCATATTTTGGCATCACTTACCGTTGTGCAAACCCACGCAAACTCACTTACAACTGCTTAAAACTGCTTTAATCACTCTGTTTCCATCAGCCACTATTCTTCCTAGCAACAAAATAACCAACACTGGCAAGTCTGAAACCCAGGACCTTGTACACCATAGTTAGAGTAATGTACCACTACACCACTTCAGTTGCAAGAATTATGGATGCATTTTCAAACATATCATGCAGTAGAATCAGTCAGGTTTTGTATTTATACAGATACACATGTATATATGTATAGAGATGCATATATATGGGGAAAAAAAAAAAATATATATATATATATATATATATACTCATAACATGCAGTGGAGTCATACCTTAGAACCATACCGCTCAACCTTTTAGTGCAAAACTAGGAGCATGTTTTAAATATTGCTCTTATAAATGTAAAATGTTGCCAGAGTGACAGGGTTTGTTTCAGCTTACATGTTCTGAAGGATGTGAGTTCTGAAACTGAAATGCATATCATCATTTACTGTCAGAAATCCTCAGATCATCACAGTGATTTACCAGGGATATAAAAATAATTAATCAGTGGAACAGACCAGCAATATGAGCAATAAACCTGGACATACTGCAACAATCCAGTCAAGAGGTAGGCTCAGAACCCCTTAGTGCTACGAATCTAGACCAAACCTGAAAAAGTGAAGAGAGGAGAAAACCATGGAAATAGGGACATATCTGAAATACTGTAGTAGATAAGCTGACATAGTTGCTGCAGTAACACCCTCATGTCTGTCCTAACATATAGTGACTGAAAAGGCACATGTCCAACACTCAAGTACTTCTCACTAATTAGTGACTGAAATCCTCACATAATGCCACTGATGTGTCAGAAATACACAGCACTTATGGGGGCCAGACAACAGTACATTCTACAAATATCTGGACATAATATCACATTATAGACACTACACTCAGCTGCTAAGTATGTCACCAAACACTGTCCAAACTACAGTCAGACTGACACAACACTAACCCAAATCTGCTATGGGGAATTACACATGTATTGGCAAATATATCAGCCACTACAGGGATGTAACAGCACTGAAAAACAGACACCAGTGTGAACTCACCGCTGTCACACTACCCTTGTACATATCCTGTAGCATTCTTACAGATTCCTCCGCCACTCCTGACTTCCTCATACAATGCCACAACTCCTCTCTAGACACCCTGTCATATGCTTTCTTTAAGTCCACAAAGACACAACGCAACTCCTTCCGACCTTCTGTGTACTTCTCCATCAACACTCTCAGAGCAAACATTGCATCTGTACTGCTCTTTCCTGGCATGAAACCATACTGCTGATCACTAATCCTTACCTTCCTTCTTAACTAGCTTACACTACTCTTTCCCATAACATCATGCTGTGACTGATCAGTGTTATCCCTCTGTAGTTACTACAGCTCCGCACATCACCCTTATTCTTATAATTGGTAATCAAACACGTTTTCTCCACCCCTCATGCATCCTCTCACTTTCCAAGATTACATTAAACAGTCTGGTTAAAAAGACCACTGCCATTTCTCCTAAACACCTCCATGCTTCCACAGGTATGTCATCTGGACCAACAGCCTTTCCATTCTTAATCCTCTTCATAGCTATCCTTACTTCCTCCTTGCTAATCTGTTGCACTTTCTGATTCACCATACCCACATCATCCAACCTACTCTCTTCCATTCTCTTCATTCAACAGCCCCTCAAAGTAGTGAGTATGTTTCCCTCATTATCCTTTAT
Organism: Protopterus annectens; assembly: GCF_019279795.1. NCBI lineage: Eukaryota > Metazoa > Chordata > Ceratodontiformes > Protopteridae > Protopterus > Protopterus annectens. The sequence continues at coordinate 659,023,351 of NC_056736.1, read as the reverse complement.
CATCCTTATCTGCTGCACATTCTTCCTAGCTCTGTCCCTCTGTCTAGCCAATTGGTGCAGGTCCTATTCTCCATCCTTAGCGTCCAACCTTTCATACAACCCTTCAAAAGCCTCATCCTTAGCCTCTGTCACCTCTCTCTTTGCCATGCACCCCATCTCCTTATATTCCTGTTTACATTCTTCATCTCTCTGACAATCTCACTTCTTCACCAACCTCTTTCTCTACTTACTCCCCTGTACTTCCTCATTCCACCACCAGGTCCCCTTGTCCTCCTTCCTCTGTCCAGATGTCACACCAAGCACATTTCTAGTCATCTCGTTTACTAGCTGTGCTATAGTTACCCAGATATTTGCTAACTCTTCACTGCCACCCACTACCTATCCAGGGCTGGCCTTAGCTGAAATGGTGCCCTAGGCGAAGTAGTGCTCTGGTGCCCCTTAAGCCCCACCCACACCATGCTCAAGAAACACCCCTATTTGAGCCACTCCCACAAAAGCCACTCAGGTCACTCCCACAAAAAACACTCCAGTTCTTTCAATTTTTAAATGCATGAAAAATCAGTCATACTGTAACAGATACCTTGTAGTGTAGTTAAACTGCAAGTGAAGGTGAATTCTCCTTAATAAACTTGCTTGATCTGTTGCTGGTGTAAAGATTTTATCTACAGTCATGACAGAGTAATAACATTGCTTTTTACAAGGCGCATAGCACATTTGGTACAGTGACTCTTAAAAACAAATGAATCAGTAGTCTATCTCAAGGCAGAGCAAAATCTCAACAGCTTGTTACAAATTTCTGAGTGTTAGCAACTCTGTACCACAACGAAAACTAAAAATGGTGCAGTATGAGAATAGACTCAAACCATAAAAAAAAAAAAAACTGCACTGAAACTCTACGTTAACACAAGTACAAGTTTGAATTTATATTACAGTTCAGAGAGAGAAACTAATCTTTGTCAATACTGACTGGCTGCATTCTTTAAGTCATGATACCTCAGCAGCACACAACAGCATTTTGAACAAATTAAACTCAAGTGCATGCATACTATGTTATTTTCTGGCTAGCTTAATTATCTTCTCCAAAAAGGAGATTTTCCCAACTGAAAAAAAACATTTAAAACTTCTGCATAAACTTAATACCTGAACCTTTATTTTTATTAAATAAAGCACTGTAGAACAGACCAGACCTCGCACCACAAGTTCCAGGCCAGATGAATTCACTCAGTTTAGTACACAAGCTAATTTATTAAAAATAAAAAATAATTTCTGCAGTAAAAGTTAACAGCAAAACTTCAAACTTATAACCATTAATGAAACTTGTGGTGTGAGGTCTTTATTTTTACTAGTTCATTTGTTACCTGGCAAGATTCACAAGGTACAGCTGTTGAGAAACAACCGCACTATAGATTACCTTGCAATTCTTGCTAGGTAACAAAAGAACTAATAAAAATAAAATCAATTACCAACTTTTTTACCAGAATGGATACCTAAAAACAACACGTAGAAAAAATAGAGAAGCTATTACTGATTTTCCCAGCAGCTTGCATAACTACATCTAAAGCAAGGACTGCCTTACAAATCTAACCCAGATAAAAGTGATGGTGCTACTAAAACAGAGGACTATGAGCCACACCAGGTTTACCCAGCCACCACTGAACATGCAGTCTAAGCCATATCTGACACTGTCCATGACACAAACACATGCATACATGGTACACACCACATTACATACATGTATGAACGCTGTCGCAGAAAAGTACACCACTCACACATACACACGTTTACAACTCCAGAATGTCTTGGACGTTAAAGGTTGTCTCATCTGCACAGAGCCAAAACAAGGCCAGTAAGCAGCACATAAGGGTCATTTCCACACAAAATGTTTTTCTCTGACAAAAAAAAAATCATCAGAGCACATCATGTCATTTGGTGGTGGGGGGTGCATGCCTAGTAAACCACACAGCCTCGGATACACAGCTCAACACACTTCTCCCAAAGTCATCCATTTTAGGGGGAATGCAGCGAAAACTTGAGTCAAAATCTATGTATCATACCACAGCTCTCAACCTTCCATCTTAAAAATAAACAATATCTCTTAAAATGTGGGAAAAAATGGCAAAATATGGACCACTTGCAAATAGCTTGCTTACAGCTTCAACTAGGAAGCTCACAGGGTGGTTAAATGTGATTTTATTTTTAGAATAGTTCTTTTGATGGATTAATAAGATTAATTTTTATTTCCCAGTTAAAAAATTGACAATACTAAATGTGTGACAGAACCTTTCACTGTGAAACTTCAAGGAACGTGAAGTTTTTAAGGCCATTAAATGAGAAATGCTGTTGGTAATGAATTACACTTGGGAGATATGACTGCAAAAGAACATTACACAAAACTAACAAACGTTCACAGAAAAGCATAATTTACTAATAATGGGCAGACTGCAACTTTTAAAGCAAGAAAGTACTTCCAGATTTACAATCCTCACTCTCCAAAGCATCACTACACAAGTTGTTCTCTTTATTTATCACATCTATCTACAACTAAATAAACTAGTATGATAAATAGGGAGGAAGGGGGCAAAACAGCTTCATCATGTTTACATCTGTACAACCCCCAGTACCAAAGTCCCACAGAAAAACTAAGGACCGTTTATTACTGAATGTAATTTCACCTTTCACACATTATCTCTACAGTACCAACTAGCTGACTGTTTATACAAGTGCGACTCACCTACTAACTAAACCACATGCAAAATATTCCCATTTGTAGCCACCAAAGAGCACAATCAAATATGTTAAGCATTAATCAAACTATCAGCAAAACTGCAACATTAGATAACACATGACAATGTAAAATTACAGAGAAAATAGCTAGTATTGCTTATTGCTTTTCCTCTTATTACCCTAGTCCGAGAAACAACTTCCGGGTAGTTTGGGAACTTACAGGCAGTGAGTTCTGCAGCTATTTGTATTAATCTTTAGCCGTACATTTAGTCCTGGCTGAACCAATCAAGCTCTGTCAGTTTTAATTATGGAGAGATATTCACATGGCCATTAGGAATCTGTCATACATAATGCAATTTGACTGTTGTATAAAACTGAATATGCTCTTCTGTTGCTAGGTATACACAAATCATATAGCAGAGTCTATATGCTTAGTCACACCAAAAAAAGGCTGAAGTTGTTGGATCATTGTCAAGAGAAAGTTAACCTATGAGTGTCATTCTTAAAACTTAAAAACTGGCAATCTGTCCATTTTTGCATGGCAGGTTCAAAAATGACTGTCTTCATTATTATTAGCCTTAGAAGTTTGTAGAATTTGTTTCCTGTGTTTATCTGGTTGGTAACTGGTTCTATGAGTGTAAGCAGTTTCTGAATTAAGTGTTTACCTGAGGGTTTCTGTTCTACAGCTAAAAGAACAAGGTCACCATGCCCTGTTATGTACTCACATATCTATCTACAAGTTCTGGGCTTCTGGCTTTTAACTTTCAAGCCCGCCTTTCATTCGCTTAAAAAATAAAGAAATAATTAAAAAGTAAGTTGCTTCCCATACTGAGTTTTCGCCTACCCTAACAGGGAGTAATTTGGCTTTCCAAAGCTCAAGTAGCCTGGACTTTAAGCAAGCAATGCACATAAAAATGGCAAAAAAATAGTCACTCTTTATCTCCTAAGTGGTGAAGAGAACCAGGATGCTGATGCACGCACATCCAGAGATCAGAATCCGGAAGTAAAGAAAGCCAATAGAGCCAACGGCCTCTATCTCATTAATGAAGAAAGGGATAGGAAGCGGGCGGGATCAGAGTTTTATACCATCGATTGGAGCAGTAGCCAGGGACATCAGTGGTATGAAAGCATCACTGACTGGATGCTTTAAATAGCACTCAATAATAGCAGCCACTGACTGATCACATGGATGCAGGGATGCAGGGGGGAGAGAATGGAAGAACACAGTAGGGGGGCGTGCTATGTGCTGTGACATCATGCTTTGGATTATGGAAGTGGGGGAGGGTGCAAATGCTACAGCTAGCTACTATAAATGGCCACCAGGTGGCGCCTCGTGAACAAACTTTCTATAAAGAAAGCTTTCTGATCTGCAATTGTCTACCCCATATTGTAACCGTTCTAAAATACTAGCTTCTGCTCTGTATTTCCTGCATCTTTTCTGTAAGCTTTCTGTAACCTGACCCCTAGTCATGCTGTTCTTAGTCCCCTGATACACTTATCTATCACCTTTTCTTCTTTCCCCAAGGAATCCTGCCATCAGCGCCCTCTACCCTTACATCCTGCCTCTCTTCCTTCACACCTCTGAATATTGTCCACTTTTCTCCCACCATCAGAATTACCTGTTGGTTTGCTCTCTCTTTACTGATTGTCTCCCTCCACATTTTGCTCTCTTGTCTCTACCCGCTCCGTTCGCCCTGCGAGCTCACTCCGCTCCCCTACCCTACCCCCAATTCCCACACACCCCCACTACCTCTACCTTTATAGCCAGTAAACCACACCTACTTCCTCCCAAACTATCAAACCCCTCCCCTTCCTCTTCCCATCCCCTCCCACCCCTCTCCATACTCACATGACAACTTCCCCTCATCCTTCTCAAAACAACTTCACACCTCACCAACACCACAACATGTCTCTAAAATATTCATCCCTCCCAATTCAACTGTTACTCCTTTTAAGCCTCACTTATTTTTACTCTCTTACACAATCTTCTCTCATCAACCGCTCTACCCACTTACATACCACCTTTCATCTCCACACATCAAAATCTCACTACAATAACCAAATCTCTCCTAACCTTTACCCCCTCAGCAACAACCTATGTTTTCACTATAAACTTATCCTTCCTCATAAAACCATCACACCCTCCCTATTCTCCATATCTCCCTCTAATCCTTCTACCCACTCCACCCAAACAAAACAACCGAAATACCTCTTCTTCCTAACACAACTTCTAACTGCAATACTTTTATCTGGTGATATACACCCTAACCCTAACCACTCCTCCTCAAATTCTAAATCCATCCTATTCACATCTCTTAATGCACAAAGCTTAGCAAACAAAATCCCTAACCTTCATGCATGGGTACTCCATAACAAACCTGACATCATAGCCATTTCTGAAACCTGGCTAAAACCCCACATTAAGGATGCCGAGATATTACCACCAAACTACTCAATCATTAGATCAGACAGATCCCACAAAGAGGGTGGTGGAGTAGCTCTGCTCTATGCATCCTCCCTATGCCTAACACCTTACAACAAAATCATTCCCCAGTTTTCTAATGCAGAACTAATACTAGCTCATCACAAGCTGAATACACACAAATTTATTTCTATAGCCTCTCTCTACATTCCCCCTGGAGATAATATCCCAATACTTGAAAACATCCTTTCCTGGCTATTAAGTAACATCCATAATGAAACTATAATCATGGGAGATACCAATATAAATTGGCCCTCCATACAGTCACCTACACACCCCCTCAACATCAACCTTTTCAAATACTCTCAACTAATCAACTCAATAACTAGGCCATCCAAAGACTTCTCAAGCGGCAACATCTTAGACTGGATTCTAGTCTCCCATTCCCATAATTACCCTGACAGTGGAACCCTTCCTGACCCCCTCAGTGATCATCTTCCCATCTTCACTAGATGTCTTCCAACTCCCTTACAAGTTACTCACAACTATATAACTACCAGATTCCATAAAAACTTCAACCCTGAAGCTTTTTCCAGCAACCTTAAATCTATTAACTGGATTCCCTTAAAAACCCTATCACTCGAAAATGCAGTAACCCACTTTAATACTATCTTCCCAAACATCCTAAATAATCATGCTCCCTTAATAACCAAAAGAATAAAAAGGAAAGCCACCCCCTGGTTAACAAAAAATACACTTACCTCCATGCGACTCAGAGATAAAAAATGGGCACAATACAAGAAAAACAAATCTACATCAAACCTCAATCAATATAAAACTATCCGTAACTTAGTAAAAAAACTTATCTCAATAGACCGGCAAAACTACTTTATCCAACTTCAAGACAATCATAAAACTAACCCACAAAAATTCTGGGCAGGTATAAATTCACTCTTAAAACCTGGTACTATAGAAAACCCAAACCCCAGCCCAGAGTCACAAGACATAGATCTTGCTACCCAATTCAATTCTTTCTTCATAGACTCTATTTCCAAACTTACTTCTTCTTTTACACACAATTCACCTCCTACCCCCCTACTGACAACCAACCTCCCCCTTCTACTCCTTTGTCTTATTCACTCCCACCTCAACTTCACCCTTTTTCAATTAAACCTACTCCAACTTCTACCATAAGAAAACTCCTACAGAAATTAAAACCATGCACCAATGCCCCTGACAACATTCCCTCATACTATCTCAGTATAGCTGCTGATGCCATTGCCCTCCCTATCAGTATCCTCATCAATCGCTCTATCCAAGAATATCTTGTCCCCGAAACCTGGAAAAAAGCTTATATTATTCCTCTACACAAAGGTGGAAATAATACTAACATCTCCAATTTCCGTCCCATAGCCATCCTCTCTCCCATTTCTAAAGTCCTGGAGAAATGTATCCACCTTCAACTCCTTCCCCACCTCTTGGACAACAATCGACTAACCCCTACCCAACATGGATTCAGACCCCATCATAGTACTATGACAGCCCTCCCATCCTTCCTTGAAACTGTGAACAAAGCTAGAGATTCTGGACTCATTGTATCTACCACTCTTCTTGATCTTTCTAAGGCCTTTGATACTATCTCCCATAACCTACTTCTTACTAAACTGTCTAATCTAAACCTTTCTCTCACTTCACTCAACTGGTTTAACAGCTATCTCTCCAATAGACAACAAGCAGTCAAGTGGAAAAAAGCTACTTCCTCCTTTCTAAATACCCCTACAGGTGTCCCACAAGGCTCCATTCTGGGCCCTCTTCTCTTTAATATTTTCATTAATGACTTTTACCATGCTATCCCTCAGGCTAATATTATTCAATATGCAGATGATTCCACAATCATCTGCGCTGCCTCATCCATACCAACTCTACTAAAGCTTACCCAGGATGCCTTCTCCACCACTGAAAATTGGATGAAAGACAACCATCTAGCTCTTAATGCTGCTAAAACCAAACTCATGATATTTACTCCTTCAAAAACTACTAACATCGATCATAAATCATTCTCCATCTTCAGCCAAAATAACATTCCCCTTGAGCTTGTATCAGAAACCAAACTATTAGGAGTCCAAATTGATGACAAGCTTAAATTCCATTCCCATCTACTACAAAACATAAATAAAACCCACCAAAAACTTGGCATGCTCTACCGTCATAATCGTTTTCTCAGCTCAGCTACCAAGATTACTCTCTCAACTACATTTCTCTTACCCTCCCTTCTCTATGGAGCACCCCTTCTTACTAACCTACAATCTTCCCTCAAAACCAAACTATCCTCTTGTTACAATAAAATTGCCAAATTTGCCACTTCTAACAAATCATCAACACACCACTGTGAACCACTCCACAAACTGAAATGGTTAGAACTACCCAACTACCTCTCATATACCCAACTCACATATGCTCACAAACTGATTTTCCAGCCATCCCTCTGCCCCTCACTCTCTTCTACCTTTAAAATGCACCACACACAAAGACATCTAAGATCAAACAATCAAAATCTCATAGAAATTCATAGACCCCTCCACCCTCCTGGACAAAACCTCATGTCCTTCTCACTAGCACGCTTATGGAACTCCCTTCCTCCCTCTATTCGTACCATTACAAGCCTCCCATCCTTTAAAAAATCACTCCACTCTTATCTAACCTCCACATGGGAATGCTCCTGCTCTCACCCTTCATAACCTACTATTTACTCTAGTATCTTTTTCTCTTCGGACTGTCTAAACACCAGGTAGCATTACTCATGGCCTACCTGTATACTACTCTAACTCTATTCAAAAAAAAATATATATATATGTTTGTTACTCTTATTACCTGTGTTTTTAGCTGTCTCTGCATGTTTAATTACATAAACTGTACTATGTTTAACCCCATCAAATGTTTATGTATATCCTCACCTTTGTGTAATCTGTATGTGGAGCTTTTTCTCAATGTTTAACCCCATGTAATGTATATGTATATCCTCATCTTTGTTTAATCTGTATGTGGAGCTTTTCTCCCCAGGACTCCAGTGAAAACGGGTTCTTCGAGCCCAATGGACTATCCTGGTTAAACAAATGCAAATAAATAAATAAATAGCGGTGAGGTGGAGAAAAACATAAATTACCTTAAGAAGTGCAGAAAAGCAAGTACATTAAAATTTCACCCTTTATGAGGCCAGCCAGTACGGCGCCCTAGGTGGTTGCCTAGTTTGCCTATGCCTAAGGCCGGCCATGTACTTATCTTAAATCTTCCCTGAACTCAACCTCACAATTACCCTTTTTCAGTTTCCACCATTTGATCCTGGGTGCTGCCCTCACACTCCTCCTCCTCCTCTTGATCAACAATGTCATCCCACAGACCAACATTCCATGCTGCCTAACTTTACTTTCCCCTGTCACCAATATACAGTCTCCAATCTCCTGCAAACAGGCCCTCATGCATAGGAGATAATCCGCCTGTATGCATCTTTCTCCACTCTTGTATGTCACCCTATGCTCCTCTGTCTTGTTAAAATATGTATTCACCACAGCCATGTCTATCCTTTTTGCAAACCCCACCACCATCTCACCTTCTGCATTCCTTTGCTTAACACCATACCTAGCCATCACTTCTTCATTCCCTCTGTTCTCTTCACCAATATGCCCATTGAAAGCTGCTCCAGTCACCACTCTCTCATCCTTCGGTATAGTCATTGCCACTTCATTCAACTCAATCAAAGATTTTTCTGTCTCATCCATCACACATGCAACTAGTGGAGCATATGCACTAACAACAGTCATCATTACACCAGCAATGTCCAGCTTCATTAACATCACTCTATCTGACATTCTTTTCACCTCCAAAAACACCCTTGCCATACTGTTCCTTCAGGATAATCCCTACACCATTTCTCCTCCCATCCACACCATGACAGAACAATTTGGATCCAACTCAATACACCTAGGCTTACGCCCCTTCCATTTGGTCTCTTGCATACACAATATATAAACCTTCCTTCTGTCCATCATATCAGCTAGTTCTGTCCCCACAGCAGTCATACTGCCAATATTATAAGTTCCTACCCTCACTAACCCACTCAGCCTTTCTCCTCTCTTCCTGCCATATGAGCGTTGGACATCCTCCAGGGTATGTCTGTGAATGCAAAGGCTACTGTACTATCAAACGGCTTAAGTGTGTTACAGCAATATTAAGAAAGTGTCACTAATTTTGGCCCATTGCCCCCCATGTATGTGTGGTGTCCTCCAGATGTCCTGCACTAACAGCATGACAGGAATGACTGAGCAGCAAGAGTGTAAATACAGTGTGCCATACTGACACAGAACACAAATTTATATCAGGTATTATCTGTGCACATCTATGTATGAGTAGGTGTACCTGGCTGCCTCATAACAACAGACACGGGATGCAAAATGTCAGTCAAATAAGCAGTAGATGTTGTACATGTGTGTAATCTCAGTTTCTGTGCATCCACCAGAGTTAGATTTCTACAGCTATAGGTTATTGCACTGCCCTGACACAGACATGGGTACTAGAATAAACATGATTATCAGGTTGAAATTTCAGAGGTGTCCAACCATGTTATGACCTTGTGTTCATGCCTACTACAAACAGCCATATGACCACCGACATAGCTGTATGCACTCAGCAATACCTTACCTGTAAAACCTGACTCTACCAAAGTAGTGTAATCCCCTTTGCTGGACAGCAGCAATACACAAACCACATAATTGGTCGCTATGTCAGCTGTACAGGTCAGAGTAGGAGCAGGCACAAACTTTGCAGCAAGTCAACCTTTGTCTGAATGAGCATATAAGGTCCCACGTGGATTACTCTAAGACTGACTATGAGTACAAATTGGACACATCCACCAAGGGCAATCACAAGGCCATCTTCACATATCTCTGCAATCTCAGAGGTGACACACAACCCACCCTGTAATGGTGGTCAATCACACCACATACACACACAACATAGCTACAGGCAACCTGCTGCAGACAGGTTTAGGGCAAACATCTCCCTGGCTCACCATCAGTGTAGGTGGATATGAACAGCACCCGCACCCCTCCCCTCATCATAAGGGAGTAGGTGCATACTGCCTAATCAAAGTCAACAAAAGCAAGTCTCAATGGGACCTGACAACATTCCTGTCTGCATCCTACATGAACTCAGGCATATGCTTCCAGCTCCATTACACACTGTATGCAAGCAAAGCCTGAGCAACATTGCCATCCCATCTGCAAGGAAGATGGCCACTGTCATTCCCCTACACAAACGTGAATGACAAATGATGGTTTATGCAATGTACTGGCCCTCAATGGGGGGAACATGACACATCAGGACCAGGAGTGCAATGCAGGTTCATACTGTGCTGATAGATGACACGGGTATGATTTGGTTGTAAGTGGTGGCTAATGATAGGCAATATTGATGTGCTGGCTCTGTAAATAACTCTGGGCAATGTATGAGGTCCTGTGATGTGTTTTCCTGTTTATGTCTCCCTGGTGCCATGCAACGTCTGCCGGCTTACACTGCTGAGGAAAATGCAGCCATTACAGAAGCAATACTACAGCGCCAAGCGGTACTGTTCAGCAGGGGCCGACAAAATCTGCTGGAGCGGACTGGCCTGTGGGATGACCTTCTCCACAGATTTAACACCTTGGGCCACCATGGTCACACATACGATCAGGTCAGGCATTGGACAACTGACCTGATATGTCCTGCAGGGCAAAGGGCTGCTGCCATGGCCAGGGACCATTCCACCACAGATGGGGGTCCTGCTACGCAGGCCCCACTTACACCAATGGAGGAGCTCCTTGCCAACCTTGAGGCAGCCCCCACACAACAACCAACACATGAAACACCAGCCGTGGAGGTGGGTGGCACCCAGTCAACAGGTGAGGAGCGTCCAGGTAAGGCCACAGTGAAATCAATTTAAGCATGTAGCAGTCATACCATCTTCAGTAGAGTACCTAGATGCATATGTCAGTTCAAACTGCATTTGTTGGTGGGGTTTAGTAATGCACACAAGTGCAGATCTATGGCAAGGGACAACAAATTGTGTACTATCATAGCTTGTATTGTACCTGTGCAGACACGTAGCATTCATCTTGTACTAATGCCAAATGTTAGTCTGCTGACAATATCTCTCCCCCACAACTACATAGGCACCTCTTGTCTGCATGTGGGACAGCAGCCTGAAGCTGGTGAGTATGGGATTTTCCTGTTGTGGCTCACCAGTACCCCAAGAATGTTAAGGGCATGCATGTGACAATGCACACAACTGTTACTCTCAGCTATTTTGCAATATCGGCATGTTCACTTGTGGTGGGGTTAACTGCATTGCATTACAGTGGTCATTACAGGGGCCTATTTGCAGAAGTCACATATCTGTAGCATACCTCACAACCTGTCATTGCAGGAAATCTGGACAAACACTGACAAAATGAGGGGACGAAGGCCAAAAACTAGGGACATATTTTATAAATTAGTGTTATATAGTGCATATAAATGGTGTACACACACCAGTTAGAATGCCAGGTGTTTGTGAAATACAAAAATGAGAGCACAATAACATATTTCCGAACCCTTACAACCTTTTATGTGACCTATAACCTGTACAATCCAATTGTAAAACAAACACATCTGGTAGGGGAACAATTATGACACATACAAAAACTTACAAGAGGCTAGATTCATATGTGTGCACAGGCTGAAACTAATACTGTGTTGAAGCAGCTTTTGATATTATTACAGCATTACATCTTCTTGGGTACACACCTGCCATCAATTACAGAGACTCTTTGATTAACAGCAAATAACGGTCAGCTGTCCTAACAGGATCATCCTAACTTTACTCAGTTGCCTGCTACAGCAACAGCCATAGTTTGCATATAGCTTACAAAGCAGTAAAAGGATCTCATTTGTAAACCTATCAGCCCAGAGAAGGGTACATACACATTTCCACAGCATTGCATATACCATGGAACACAGTGAAGACAGTCATCACATGGTGGTGGAAATATGGGGCAACAGTGACATTGCAAAGAACTGGACATCCCTCCAAATGTGTGGAAAAGACAAGACCCAAACTGGTCAGGGAAGCTGCCAGTAGACCTACAGCAACATTACAGGAGTTGCAGAGATCACTGGTAAGTACTGATTGTGTACTACATGTGACAACAATCTCCCGTATTCTCCACATGCCTGGCCTTTTGGGATAGGTTTGGAAGATGGAAGCCTTCTCACACACAGAACAACATACAGGTATGGCAGATTCATCAAGAAAAATACATCAGGTCCTCCAATAGCATGTGGGGAAATGTGTTATTTTGTAATGAAACCAAGGTTGCACTTTTTGGCCACAATACCAAAAGGTTTGTTTGGCACAAGAACAACACTGTGCATCACCAAATGAACACCATCCCCATGGTGAAGCATGGTGATGGCAGTGTTCTGCTTTGGGATTGCTGTTCATAAGCTGAAAGTGTGCCTGTAGCCAAGGTGGAGGGGATTAGGAAGAGTTCAAAATAGCAGTCCCTTTTGGCCCAAAAATTATCATGTGTCTGCTAGAAAGCTGTGGATGGAGATGACTTACACCTTTCCACACAACAGTGACCCATACCATACATCAAAATCCATAAAAGAATGTATTCACTAGAAGACAAATAACGTTTTGGAAGGGCCCAGCCACAGTCCACACATACATCCAATAGGGAATATGTGGGGGGGTGCCCTGAAGAGACCTGTGCAGAAGTGATGCCCTCGCAATCTGACAGAGTGGGAGGGCTTCTGCAAGGGTCAGTGTACAAATATTGCTAAGTCGAGATGTGACATGCTGATACACATCTTCCCAAGAGGACTGACTGCTGATATGAAATCTAAAGGTGCTTTAACAAAGTATTAGTTTAAGGATGTGCACAGTCATGCAACCAGCCTATTGTAAGTATTTAAACTTCTACATGTTACCCCTAACTGATGTGTTTGTTTTTCAATTGGATTGCACAGGTTATACGTCACATTAAAGTTGTGAAATGTTATCATATGACTTCTATAGTCTCATGTTATATATCAGACAAACCTGGCATGTTAATAGGGGTGTCTACAATTATAATGTCCACCATAAGCTTAGAAGGTTGTTAGTGTAACTGGTTCTATTGTAACATACCTGTACTGCAGATTTTGAAGTGTGAGACTCAAAATATCTCATTAAACAGTGACACCAGTCCTCATATCATCCTAAGAATGTGTTAGATAAATGCAGGATTTATGAATACATGAAAACAGACATGGAGGAGCTCTCCAATCTTGTAGCCCAGGCAGGTATGACCCTAGCCCTGAGTAGCATCCTGCCATCACCCAGAATGATACCACAGTACAAGGACAAAATGATTGACTTCAACAACTGGCTAAGCTTCTGGTGTCATTCTAAGGGGATCCAGTATCTGTCTGCCTGGGATGACATGATCGACAGACCACGATGCTTTGCCAGAGATTGCCTACACCTGTCACCCTTGGGATTCCAGATACTGGCTAAGGCTCTTGCCCAGGGGCAGCTCGTGCTATAGGACTGCAGGACTGCAGCCCTCCCGCCTGTGAAAAGAAATGAAAATAAAACCACAAACATAAAATCAATACAGTAAAAAAAAAAAAAAAAAAAAAAAAGAAGGAAACGAGTCCCGAACTCCCCACACAGACTTCTGGGTTGCAGGGCACAGATGGCTTTCTTCCTTATCCAGACTGCCTGTTAGGCAGTTCGGATAAGGAAGAAAGCCATCTGTGCCCTGCAACCCAGAAGTCTGTGTGAGTGACGAGTCTGACAACGACCACGCGCAGAAGGATGTTGGACTGCATCACCCACAGGCTGGAGCTACAGGGAAGGTTTAGTGAGCAGACATCCGGAGGAAGCATTCGTGGGCATCGGGAAGAGAGAAGTGTTAGTGAGGTACGTTCACAGGCAGGCAGAAGTGAATTTACAACTGGAGCACGAGCAGAAGAAGTGGATTTATCAGAGCAGTTACCATAGTAAGGTACTGGTGTGTGTGTGTGTGTGTGTGTGTGTGTGTGTGTGTGTGTGAGCGCGCATGTGTGTGTGTGTTTTATTATTTGGATCAACAGGTATGTATTTTAAACATGAATACAGTACTTTAGATGAAGTTATTGGAAGTGTTCTCCATTTACCTATTTTCTGCTGTTATGAGAGGTAGTGTTCCACACTGTTAAGAGTGAAGGTTGAGAGCTCTGCAGATAATTGAGATATTCATTTTTTAAATAATTTGTTACAGTGATTGGAGGTTTAGTGAGAGAACTGAGTCTTGTGGCCATTACTTCTGTGATGGAGAGGTAGGTAATCTGAGCATGAAAGACAAAAGATACTGAAATAGCAACTGATTTGCCTTGCTTTGTGTGGGGGAACATTCACATGTGTATGAAAACAGAATTGAAATACATTAATGAGTGTTTCATACCATCTTACTACCCCTGAAGTTACAGTCACTAAATAATGACACGTTTTGAGTTTTGGGCTTCATATTCTTCAGAAAATGCATGGCAATGCAAAGCCTGTTATTGCAGAAGCTGGCAAGTATATAAAAGCACCATTTTAGGCTTTGTTGCTGCATATTGAGCTAAGTTGTTGCAGTTGGCTAGGTCACCTTTCCCACAAGATGATATCAGTGTTACTGAGTAGGTGACTATCTTGGGTGATGGTAGACTGTGTGAAGAACACAGGCATTTGTTGAACACCAACATATGGTATGTTGGGGAAAAGGGGCAGTGTTTATGCCTTTGAGGAACAAGTTAAAATATGTGATTAATGTTTTACTTTCTTCATAGTTTGTAGCTGTTTTTTTTTTTGAGAGGAGGCAGGTGGTAGTGCTTCACTTTTACTTCCTCCACTCTGAGCTCTAGCTTGGCTCTTAATTGGCTCTAAATGTCAATTTGGCTCTGGCTTGACTCTTTTTCAAAAATTCCAGGCTTATTCACCTCTGGCATTTAGATGAGGAGGTAGTAAACTAAACACAGGTGGCTGTTTGGGGCATACATATGCAGATAATATATAAGTACCCTATAATATTTTTATAAGGATATAATTAAGCTTAGGTGCATTTTAAAAAGACTTTAATGTTAATGTTACTAAATTTTCAAAGCAGATAGCATATGATGAGAATTCTGTCACTTGATGCTCCATAGGGAGAATCTGATGGCCACTATTAAAAATAAGAGCATCTAGTCTGGTACAAAACCCATGCATCAAGACTGCAATCTTTTACTGTTCCCACCATTTCTTTTTCCATCATTAACCACAAGTCCTAAAAAAAGCTGCAGTTGGTGAAAGGAAAAATAAAATAAAATATAAATAAAACTAATACAAATAAGAGAAGCAACAACTAAAATGTCCTCTGTTTTTTTTTCTCCAAGATAGCTTGGCTCTAAATAGCTGTTGTTAAAGAGGTGAAAAAAATAATAGAAGTACACCTAAAGCAGTCAAGTGCAGAAGGAGTTCCAAGGAGGTGTGTGTAAAGACAGCCCCAGTAACTATATGTTGGTGGCTAGAGAAACCAGAAAGACATGGTGGTGGGCAGACAATACTCAGGCTTGAACCCTGTACCTTAGGTGCAGGTGGCAAGGGCCTGCTTTCCCTACCCACCACCATTTGTTAACAAACTACAGATTTTTGCCTTATATTTATTCTGTTCCTCATAAAATCTGTGATTTCTATGTTTTTCTTTGCAAAATTAGTAGTGCAGTGGTGCACTGGTAGCATTGTTGCTTGACAGCTACAGGTTCTCTGGTTTGATTCTTGGCTGGGGTGCCTTCTGTGTGGAGTCTGCATGTCTGGAGTGTTTCTCCCAGCTCTGCTGAAAATTGCCTTTTGTTCCAATTCAGACTTTCCTGGTTAACAAATGTTAAATAAAAATAACAGGCATTTGAATTTCAGACTTCATATTCTTCAGGAAGTACATGGTAACAAAAAAACTTTTATTCTAGCAATTTTCTAAGTTTATAAGATTGGATATTTGAAATCTGTCCCTATTTTTTGGACTGTATTCCCCCATTATTGGCTTCATCCAGATTTTTTGTGCTAAGGTCGAGAGCTATGGCGAGAACTGAATTCACTGAATATGTCTGGGGGCTGTATTACCCCATTACTGGCTTTGTCCATGTGTCTTTTGCTAAGAGGATGAGAGCTATGGTGAGAATTGAATCCACTAAATGGCAGCTATTTACGTTTCAGTCTTCCTCTCTTTCGCAAAACAGCTGCTTTGGCTTAGTGGTATGTTGCTCTGACTGTTTTGTACAGGGTCCTGGGTTCAAGTCTTGGCAGTGAAATGTATGGTGGTAACACAGCATTCTATTCTAGCAATGATCCAATGTTATACAAGCAATGTTTAAAATGAGTTCCTGTTTTTTGGGCTTTTGTCCCTCCCCCCATAAATGTTGGCTTTTTCCAGATTTCTTGTGCTGCAAAGTTCAGAGATATAACTGAGTGTCGAGTAGATTTTGCAAGGAGCTGAGAGCTGCAGGGGAACTAAAGTTTAGAGCTGCTTATGTTGAGTTGGCTTGTATTGTTAATAGCACAACAGGTAGTGTACTTGCTTGTGATGCAGACGGCTGTGGGTTCTACTCCCACAGTAGGTAAACGCATTGCTGATAATGTACTGTGTTGTAAAGGGGGGGTGGATGCTGCAGTCCTTTTTGGCAAATATACCTAGTCACAATGAACCTGTTATCATCCATTCCCTATTGCAATATTACTAGCTTATTTTTTTAATGCAACATAGGCAATTTATTCCTCAAGGGCAACAAGCACTTTATCTGTAGATGAAACAATGAAATATAACATTGTTTGCTAGCAGCAACTTTTTCATTAGTTACAGATTTCTTTAATGTGGAATTATTTAGCTGACTTTTACTACTTCAGAGATTGTGCATATTTACTGTTACTAGTGGACTGTAGAAGTTTGAGTAGACTTTTAAAATGGAAATGTTCTGAATTGGACAGTTTTTGTTTAGCAGATATCTATTAAGTGTTTGTGTTGTAAAATGTAAAATAAAGCTTTCAAATGAAATCCAAATCATCGCAGAAGTAAAGCAGTATGCACATTAGAGTGTTTATGGTAAATGGGGCGAAATAACCAAGGAATGGGACATTGGAATGGCTGCAGGGGGGATGCTCCATTTGACCATGATTTTGTCGGGGGGGGCAACAAACTCAAAGACAACCCTGGCTGAACTATACCTCTCAACTGTCCAGATTTTTGAAGAATTAATAGATTTTTGCTTATTTTTGGTTTGTTCCTTGTAAATTTGTGGCTTTCTGGCAAATCATTTAGGAATGAAGTCACTAAATAATGACAAAAAATAATTTTCAGACATCATAACCTTCAGAAAAATGCATGCTAAAGCAAGACATGTTATTGTATTAACTGTCATAAGTTTATACAAGAGCAATTTTACTACTGTTTGTATGTTCCCCCAGTATATTTGGCTTTGTCCAGATTTCCTGCATTAAGAGGTTGAGAGGTACATGCAAATAAATCGCTTTATAGAATTAGGAATATCCAAACCTCTCAACTGTCCCCAGTTTTGGCTCAAAATGTTGCACTCCCCCTAATAATCCCTCCGCAAAATAGAAATTTTGGAAGAAAACGTTGAGGGTTTACAATTATAAATAACTGTATAGATCAGAGTTATAGATTACTTTTATTTCAGAAATGCATGTAGATTCTCTAATGTTGTCAGCTCAAGTTAACAGTACTAATATTAAAAATGTGTCCCTTTTTTGACAGCTGCATTGTGTGGCAATTTTATATTTTTGCATCACATTATTTGGTGCATTTTTTCATAAAATTGTGGTTTCCTGGCAAATTAGTGGCAAATCATTAAAGACTGAAGTTAGAAAATAATGGCAGACATTTGAGTTTCAGAGTTCATATCCTTCAGAAAATTCATACTAATGCAAGACCTACTACTATTCTATTATCTTTCTAAGTTTATAAGAGCAATATTTAAAAATCATCCTTATTTTTGGGCCTGTGTCCCACTTCTATGTAGGGCTTTGTCCAGATTTCTTGCTCTGAGGTTGAGAGGTAGGAGTGTCAGAGCCATCACCATCAGCCAGAGACATTTCAATTTGTGACATACTTATTGCACCCCACTCCCCCATGTAGTGACTCTTGATGTGTCCAAGCAAGGCAAGGAGTGTGCAGAGTATTCCCCCATCCAAGGTAGGCACAAGTACGGCAGTGGCTTTTTGTCTGCCCTTGATTTTGCATAATGTTATGGTTTTCTGTCATATTTTTATACTGTTGATTTATGCTTCTTATTATTCAGAAAATGCATGGTGTCACAGAGCCCTGTTGCTCTGTGTTTAAGTAGCAATGCTTTAATTACCATCAGGTAAGCTTGTCGGAGATTGTAAGATGCAAGGAAGCTTTAATAAGCATACTGTTAAAGAATTGCCAACATTGAAAGCCTTTTTTGTTGTTGCTATACAGAGAATATTTTCATAACTAGATAGCGTATAAGCCTTGGGTATTGAAATGCATATGCCAGTATTTGTAATAAAGGACAGGATTACAGTATTTTCAGAAGCTCATTACATTTGTTGGAGACTTGCAGTCATCTTTGCAGGCTTTACCCATAAACTAAACAGAATGCCAATCTATCATGTGTGGTCCATAGCTTGTGCAGTAATCCTTTAAGCAATTTATCTTGAACTTGTTTCTTGTTTGCTGTTCATTTTTTACTTTGATCATGTCTTCCCCATGAAACAAGTAGATAGTTGTCAGGCAGCAGGTCCTTTTTGGATTAGAAACATGTTTACAAGTGGGGGTATCACAGAGATTGCTACTTTCAGCATGTTATTTGGTAATTTTATAAAGCTGAATATATAACTTGCGGTGGTGGTGCTGCGGTAGCGTTGTCGCCTCACAGTTAGACATTGCCCATTCGATTCTCTGTTAGAGCGTCTTCTGTGTAGCAACATTCGTGAATGGGCGTTCCTTCGTTGAAGGTTGTACATTAGGCCTGGCAAGCCAGTACATAAAAATCTACTGCCAATCATTAGCGGACCGGAGTTCCGCTGTGGCGACCCCTAACCGGGAAAAGCCGAAAGACACAAACAAACATAAAGATGAATATAAATTATAATTAGAACTGCAGTACAAGGAGAAGTGGTTTGGCTTAGTGCTGCTTGTTTTTTTTAATACTTGATTTTGACTGGCATTCCAGTAAAGTATTTAAAAAGTAATTTATTTTTTCATGCCTCACAACCTTTGTGTTTCCATCTAGATATTAAGTAAGCTGTCATGTAGCCAATGCATTGAAATATTTTTTTCTTCCACACTTCATTTTGTCCTGATTGGACTCTCGTAATGATGGTTTGACACCCAGGGCAGCATATTTAATTAAAGTTCCAGTTGTTATGGTTTTGAGCATAGCTCCACCCCTTTCAAGTTGGTCACGCCCCTTCCCATTGACCCCACCCATTCAGCTGTCTCCTGCAGCCCCCCTTTAATTTGAAGTCACCAGCCGCCACTGCTCTTGCCGTCCATACAGTGCCTTTTTTAGGCACGTTTCAAATGACAAATTCACCACCTTAACAGGGACAAGCAAGCAAAATCTGAGGGCAACGCTACTCAATGCTTGAAGTCTAAACCTCAAAATGCACTCACTTGAAGCACTCCTTAAAATGGAGAACATTGACATCTGTGCAATGACAGAGACCTGGCTCAAGGCTCCAGAGACCACCCCTGCATTACCAGGCTATAATTCATACCACACATTTCGGCCACCTAATCTGGACCGAAACACTAAAGGCAGAGGCATGTCCATATTCATTAAGGATATCCACACCTCCAGACTAGTTGCTCAGCATAATGCATCTGAGATAATCCAAGTGCAACTAACTCTGGGCAAGACGGCAATCCAAATTGTAACTTGCTACAGATCCCCCACCATGACCCAGTATTTCTACTTCTCATTTCTTGATGCACTGGAAAATATTAGGGTACAACCCAACACCCTAATAATGGGCTATTTCAACTACCCCAACATTAACTGGGAAAACTACTCATGTACCAATTGTTTTGCTCAATGTTTTCTGGAATTCATAAATTCCAACGCCTTGGATCAACTTATCCTCACCCCCACCAGGGGCAGCAATATCCTAGACCTGGTCATTACCAACATGGGCAACCTGTGTTCCACACCAGAAGTCAATTTCTCATTGGTGAGATCCGACCACAAGCTAATCACCCTAGACATCCACATCCCGCCCCCACCCCACCCCCATTAGGGAAACCACTGTAAAATATTTCTCCAAAGCCAACTTCACGCTTCTTAAGACAGAAGTGGCAAACTTCATGACACCCATGCAGACGGACAATAGAGCTACTACTGCTGAATCCTACACAAATGCTCTTTAAAAGCACTTACACGAGTGCATGGATAGTGCTATCCTTAACAGAACCAAGATGCTATCCTCCAAAAAAAGGAAACCAATCCGGTGGTCCCCTGCCATAAACAAACTCTACAACAAAAGAAAGAAACTTGCAAAAAAGAGTAAAATCTCAAGAGTGGAGGAACTCCCTGGTCAGCCTCAGTAACAAGCTGAGATCCCTCATAAAATCCTCCAAAGCTAGTTATGAAAACAAAATCACCACTGATTCTAACAACAACCACAAAGTATTCTATAGCTATGTCAAGAATCTCAATGGTAACACTCAGATCTGCTCTGAGTTACAGCACAATGGCATTAAATATACAGAACCAACTGATATTGACAACATCCTGGCAGATAGGTTCAGTGCTAACTTTACCCCCTCTCACCCCCTAAGAGGTCTATCTCTATACCAGAAGAATGCAAAGTTCCTGTAATCACGGCTGCACAGGTAAAAACCACACTCTCCAAAGCCAAGAGCACAGCATCCATGGGACCTGACAACATCCCAGGCTGTGTTCTACATGAACTGCAGAAAGAACTGGCACCCCAACTAAGCACCATGTTCAATCATAGCCTCACCTCAGGCTTTGTGCCCACTGAATGGTGCATAGCGATGGTTATCCCACTCCACAAAGGGGGAGCCATTACGGACCCTGGGAACTACTGCCCCACTAACCTAACAAGCCTGGTCTGCAAGGCCATGGAACATATCATCATGGATGTTATACACAAAGACATTGGTAATCTCCAAACTTTGGACCTCACCCAGTTCGGGTTTGCAAAGGGCAGATCAAGTCTCCTAAACCTGATAGACTTCTTTGAAGCAGTCACCAGAGTCATAGACGAGGATAAGGTGGTTCATACAGCCTATCTAGATCTCACCAAGGCTTTTGACACCATCCCTCACTCTGGAATTATAGATAAACTCACTAAACTAGACATTAATCCCTATGTCACAAGATGGGTTGCCAGCTGGCTCACTGACAGAACCCACACTGTGAAAGTAGCAGACTCCAAATCCGACTTCAGACCAATAACAAGTGGAGTAGCACAGGGTTCAGTCCTGGGTACTCTCCTGTTTGGTATCTACTTTTCTGAAGTACAGGCTAACACAGAAGGCTTTTGGCTAATGAAGTTCGCAGATGTCTGCAAACTAGGAGCCATAATCGAAACTCCTAATGATGTGGACATCCTGCAAAAGGGCCTCACAGAGACAGATGCCTGGTGTCAAAGCCATGGCCTCAAGCTCAATGCCAAAAAGTGGATTGTCATCCCCATTGGTAAAAACTCTGTACCCATGAGCTACCACATAGGTGGTAGTCTACTTAATGCCAAAAGCGTGATAAGAGACCTTGGGGCACAGATGGACAGTAGTCTCTCCTTTGATAA
The DNA here is from genome assembly GCF_019279795.1 of Protopterus annectens. Lineage (NCBI taxonomy): Eukaryota > Metazoa > Chordata > Ceratodontiformes > Protopteridae > Protopterus > Protopterus annectens. The sequence goes on along the minus strand of NC_056736.1, from coordinate 659,001,332 downwards.
TCACATTGCCACAGTAGTCAGGAATTCCTTCTGCATGGCACACCTCATCACAAAAGGTTTCTCATCCAGGAAAAAAATAGGTCATTGTTCCCCTCTACTCATCACTCATTAGACCCATTATAAAGTACAATGCCCCTTTTGGTATGTACCTCACAAGACATCTACAACAACTGGAAAGGCCACAGAAATACCTCACAAAGAGGATTACTGGCCTCAAACAGATGCCTACACTGATTGCCTCAAAAAACTCCAGCTTTACTCCGTCACATATCGCCTACTCAGAGGCGATCTCTGCCTTACATACAAAGCTATGTCAAACCCAGAGCTGCTGGTCATGCTCCACTTAAAGAAATCTCAATCCCGCTGAGCTACACACACTAGGGACCTAAACCTTGTCACCACAATAAATAGAACATGCTGGAGGGATAGCTCCCTGTCCTAGAAACTTCCCATATTCTGGAACAAACTACCTATATCTATATCAAACAAAGCTCCTCATTAGCACTCTTCAAGAAAAATCTTGATGATTTGATGGGAAATAGGAAATTCACCCTGTGGATCACCTCTGTGGCTCTGCTCGACAGGAGCACAGGAAAATAATTATCTTGGGTGGTGGAAGCCAGGATACTTTTTTGGCTAGGCTTATATAGGCCCCAGGGCCAATAGCCTAGTACCTACCTATGAACCTATGAACCTATGATGAACAGACCATAAAAAAAAGAGCCACACATGTAGACATTCAGCAACACTCTGCACAGTTGAGGGTTATGTTCTGTAGGAGTTGCCACTGTGCTATACAAATGAACAGCAATTATGTGTACATGGGTGCAGTGTGTGCTACTTGAAGGGGTATCACCTACTAACACTACTCACAGAGGTGTATATAAGTTGCAACAGGAAGTGGAAAGGGCTGCACTGCATGATGTTGAATGCCTGTCCAGGGTGTATATGTAGTGGTCTGACTGTGCTGTGAATGTCACCAGTTGGCTATTGTGAGGTCTGTGTAATGCCTTTCTGCCACCTCATTTGTATGTGTGTGTGTGTGTGTGTGTGTGTGTGTGTGTGTGTGTGTGTGTGTGTGTGTGTGTGTGTGTGTGTGTGTGTGCACGTGTGTGTGTGTGCATGTAGCAGCAGACAGTATAGTGCAGGTATTAATTTATGTTGCCTTTCCCCCACAGGTGGTCATGGTGGTCGCAGTCCCTCCCGTTCAGTATCTGATGTCAGTGTCTCTGCAGACTCTGGCAATGATGATGGTCATATTCAGGCACAGGTGGTATTGTCAGGGGCTGAATCTGTGCCATTGCTTGGCATCCCACACTCATTCACAATGTCTCCACACACAATCACAATGCCCACACATGCCTTGTCCCCAGCAGCCACAGATGATGGACAGTTGGCAGGTGGTGGCATAGAACAGGCTAGTGTGGTGACTATGCCAGGTGTGAGTGTAGACACTGTCCATAGCCAGAGTGCAAGTGAGGTCCCACACAGGAAGATGGACAGAGATGCTTACAGGAGGACTGCTGGTCATTGAGCTGCTGTCACATGTGCCACAGCAGGTGTCACCAAATGCATGTTTTGGGCTGTCATGGATGCACAGGCACATAGTGAATGCAACACCAGACATATACTCAGGGTGGTGGCTGCAACTCTTCCTGGTTTACGTGGCAACATATGTGACCTTATTGAGGCCACACACCAAAATACTAAGGTCATGAATAGATGGTGGGGTGAGACCTTGGCAATCCTCGCCTGTGGCATGTTTGTGATCAAGCATGTGGTGGCAGATGGGCATCGGCCATGTGGACGTAGGTCAGCACCAGCATCAGCTGAGAGTCTACAGGGCTGTGCATCTTCACACTCCCATAGTGGCAGTGACACCAGCATTACCGAAGGGGGGGTTGCTGTCCACATCACAATGGAGCAGGCCATGGGCACATGGTCCTGGTCAGTCCTGTCAGGGACACAGATCCAGCAGACAGCAGTCACCATTAGGAAGCAGTATTGCATCTGGCTTTGGGCCTGGCGGTGCCAGTGAGACCCCTGGCAGGACCAGTTCATGTGTCCATGGCTGGAGATGGTGAAATGGACACCCTATCATGTACGGTCCACAGCTGACCAACATACCCCTGTGTAGGGCAGCCACATGGCAGCGTGACTGTGGGCATACATACACACATACATTTATATCACAGGCAAGTCACCTCCAGACACAGACAGCACCTCTGTACAGCCCATCTATAGGATACCCCGCCAAACACACACACATGGATGTCAACCGTATGGCCCAGCCTAGGCCTCTGGCAAACCCACACCACAACCTGTGCATATGATGATACCTGTGCCACATCCCAGCCATCCATACTATTGATGCAGGGACAAGCTAATATGGGTCTGATGTACAGGGTGAATATAGTACAGTGTAGCTATGTAATCCTGTTTAAGGTGCTGTTTGCTTGCATTTGTTATGGGTACACATAAAGGTGTATGTACCTTATTAGCCATGATTCATTATTGCTGTTAGTACTACTGACTGAATGCAGTCTGACATGCTGCATTCTGTTTGTGTTCCAGGTGTTTGTGTGCTTGCAGCCTGTGGCCCTGCAGAAATTACCAATGTAGAGTATGGCAAAGTGGAAATATACTGACCATTTCATAGCCAAGGTACAAATTTATATGTACATTTGCCAGGTGTGTATGCATGCAACAATGTGTGATGGACACTGTTGTCAGACAGTGTGACCTGGCATACATACCCCTTGTCACAGACAGGTAACCTTCAGACATGTCACCTTAGTGTTGTGTAGTACCACAGGCTCATACATGTGGAACAGGTTAGTGGAGTAGTCAGTAGGTCCCTTACCAGCTTAGCCGTTAGACTGACGGCAACAGATTCATGTGTCAGCACCTGTTGCCCCTGCCATTTCTTTCCCATACACTCAACCCTGATGCAGCTGGTGAGGACATGCATGGTACTGTGTATGACAGGTTTGTAGAATGTATTCCTGAGTTCACAGGGTGGAACAGGGAGACAAAATGGTATATCCTTTGCATACACACAGCAAAGACTGACACAGGGGATGTGCATATAGTAACACAAACACAGTTTGCAATGGACAAATTCATAAACCTTCATATCCACTTTAAAGTACTATAGTGCTACATACACATGACATGCCCCACATAGATTATATGGGATGTATATCGGAAGCTTGAAAGCTGAGAACCAAGAATGCCACAACCTCAAACTTGGAAGGTCGAAGACTGAAAATACTAAAGCTACGGAACATCAAATTCTTTCCCAGGGAAAGAATTCGGTGGGCCATTTCCATGGCTTTGCTATTTCCTCCACTGTGGTGCGATCTCAGAGTTGGTATATTTAAGTAGGGGGTGTAGGGGGGACATTAGGGGGGTGTGGGGGTGAAGCCCCCCACATTAGAAATGGTTTGTAGTGTTTGCGTGTTTTGTGCTTTGTGCTGGAACAGCAATTTATTTCCCACGGAAAAAAAACTGCTGTTCTCAGCTTTCGGAGATTTATGCTTTCAGGGTTTGACATTCATTGTTATGGTGTTTGCTGTTTTCATGTTTTGATCATGTGATATAAACCCTATTATACGCATGGGACATAACCCACCACCTGTTACAACACGTACTGCTGTGAATGCCTTCATGGATGGTGAGATAACCCACCAGGATTAGCAACTGGAGTCATCTATTGCTCCTACAAGCCTGGACAAGTGATAGGGTAACAGACATTACATCAGCATGATGTTTCAGTCAGGTATGGTATCTGATGCTGGCATGTGTATTAGTACACTAACTGTGACCTATTTGGCAATAATATCACATACATAGCCATTGTTAGGGGACACAGACCACATATGGGTTGCAAATATCCAGATATTCTGTAGACATCTGTACAGATGACTGCAATGGCCTGTACAACGGTTTAACATGTTGCATGTGAGGCAGATGCCATTAACATGCTATATAAAGTAATGCCATTGGGAGGTGGTAAACAGGCATGGATTGTACACACATCAAAAGTCCCAAGACTCACACTCCACGTTCCTAAGCACCCTGGAGAATATTAGGGTCCAACCTAACACTCTCATATTGGGCGACTTCATCTACCTCTCCATTAACTGGGAAAACTTCTCATGTACCAATACACTTGCCCAATGTTTCCTGGAATTCATTAATTCCAATTTCTTGGACCAGCTTGTTCTTACCCCCACTAGAAGTAGCAACATCCTTCACCTGGTCATTACTAACATGGGTGACCGTTGCTCTACACCAATAGTCAACTCCTCCCTGGTTAGATGTGACCACAAACTAATCATCTTGGGAATCCACATCCCTCCCACCCACCCCCGCAAAGGTAACCACCATGAAAAATTTCTCCAAAGCTAAGTTTGGGCTCCTAAAAACAGAGGTGGGTAACTTCACAGCACCCATGCAAATGAAGAATAGTTGCATGACTGCCGAATCATACACCAATCCACTGTATGAACACATACACAAATACATGGATCTCGCCATACCCAGTAGAACCAAGATGCTCTCCTCCAAAAAAGGAACCCAATGTAGTGGTCCCATGCTATAAACAAACTCTACAACAGAAGGAGGAAACTGATGTGGAATAAGGTGAAGTCCCAAGACTGAAAAACTCCCTTATCAGCCTCAACAAAAAATTGTGATCCTTCACCAAATCTTCTAAAGCTAGCTATGAAAACAGAATTGCAGCAGATAGTAAAGACAACCACAAGGCCTTCTATAGTTATGTAAAGAATCTCCACAGCAATACCCAGATTTGCTCTGAGCTACTGCACAATGGTACTTCTTATACTGAGCCAACAGATATTGCCAATATACTGGCCGATAGATTCAGTGCTATCTTTACCCCTCTCCCCCTAAAGGATCAATCACAATACCAGTAGATTGCCAGACACCCAGTATTACTGTTGCACATGTTAAAACAGCACTGTCCAAGGCCAAGAATACAGCTTCCATCGGACCGGACAATATCCCTGGCTGTGTTCTACATGAACTACAGAGTGAACTGGCACCTCACCTGTGTGCCCTGTTCAGTTACAGCCTCACCTCAGGCTTTGTCTCTACCAAATGGCGCACTGCTACAGTCATCCCTATCCACAAAGGAGGAGCAACTACAGACCCTGGGAATTATCGCCCCATTAGCCTGACGAGTCTGTTATGCATAGCTATGGAATGCATCATCTTGGACCGAATAAATAAGAATATAAGGAATTTCCAAACACTGAATCCCACACAGTTTGTTTTTGTGAAGGGTAGATCATGCCTGCTGAACTTGGTCAACTTGTTTGAGTCAGTCACTGGAGCTGTGGATGAAGGAAAGGTGGTTGATACAGCCTACCTTGATCTAGCCAAGGTCTTTGATACCATTCCCCACTCAGGAATCATAGAAAAACCCACTAAGCTAGGTATCAACCCCTATATCACTAGGTTGGTTGTAAACTGGCTCACAGATAGAACCCACAGTGTGAAAGTAGCTGACTCCAAGTCAGACTGCCGACCAGTTACAAGTGGAGTCCCACAGGGTTCAGTCCTGGGTCCTCTCCTGTTTGGTATCTACTTCTCTGAAATCCAGGCCAACACAAAGGGACTCTGGCTGACAAAGTTCACAGACAATTGCAAGTTGGGAGCTATTATTAACTCCCCAAGTGATGTTGACATCCTGCAGAAGGCCTCATTGAGACCAACGATTGATGTCAGAATCATGGCCTTAAGCTCAATGCCAAAAAAGTGTCGTCACCACCTTTGGGAAAAACCCGGTTCCCATGCATTGCCACATCGATGGTAGTCCACTGAACACGGAAGGCATTATAAGAGATCTGGGAACACAGGTTGACATCAACCTCTCTTTTTACCACCACATTACCACTGTGGTCTGAAAGTCCTTCTACATGGCACATCTCATTACTAAGGGTTTTGCATCCAGGAAGAAATAGATCATTGTCTCCCTTTACTCTTCCCTCATTCAGCCAATCATTGAGTACAATTCCCCATTCGGCACGTACCTCACTAGACACCTGCAGCAACTGAAGAGACTGCAAAAGTACTTCACAAAGAGGATCCTAGGCTTTAAACACTTGTCCTATATGGACAGACTCAAAAGATTCCAACTATTCTCTGTCTCGTATCACCTACTTAGCTTGTATCTCTGCTTAACTTACAAAGCCATGTCTGACCCAGCTGTGTGAGAAATTCTACATCTAAAGAAATCCCAATCCCTGGTACACCACATGCTCCAGAGACCTCAACCTCACTACCACAATCAACAGAACATGCTGGAGGGACAGGTTCATAACCTAGAGACTGCCCATGCCATGGAATAGACTTCCCATACATGTCAAACAGAGCACCTCACTGGCCTTCTTCAAGAGAAATCTTGATGAGTGGATGGGAAATAGAAAATTCATGTTGCAGATTACTTCAGTGGCTCTACTTAACAGAGGCACTGGGAACTAAGGTTGGGTGGCATGATACCAGGGTAATCCTATGGGCTAGGCTTGTAAAGGCCCCAGGGCCATTAGCCTAGTACACACCTATGAACAGCCTACACAGTATATGATTCTCAACTCAAGCACACAGACACATACAGTTGCCTGTATTGGAATTAGAACCCCTACCTGTCTAGTTATTTCGACTATAGTGTTACACAGTTATTAGACACATGGCATAGCTTATATGAATTCACCTTGTTCCAAGGTACTTCAAAGGTGAATAACATCAGCAGACCTTGTAAAGTGGGGTGATGGGAAGTGTACAGGATGCTACACAACTCAAAATGGTACATCCCACACAGGATATGAGTCTCACACACACAAACACACCTACTTGCCAGTATTGAGATTAGAACCCCTGTCTATCTAATGATTTATACTATAGTTTTACATAGTTATTGCATGCACTACAGAGTTTACTAGACTGATAACTGGCCAAAGATGCTGATAAGGGGAATGACATCAGCAGGACTGATAACGTAGGGTACTGGGTGGGAAACTTATCAAAATACTTCTTCTTACAAACATACACACACACTTATACAGTCACACACAAATTTGCCAGATCTGAGATTAGAACCCCTGTGTAGCTAGTGAGTTGTACTACAGTGTTATACAGTTATCACATGTGCTATGGAGCTTACTGGGCTGACAACTGTCCAAAGGTGCTGATAAGGGGAATGACCTCAGAAAGACTGCTAAAGTAGGGCAGTGGGTGGCAACCTATCAAAATACTGGCTCTTACAAACATACACACACACTTATACAGCCACACACACATTTGCCAGATCTGAGATTAGAACTCCTGTCTAGCTAGTGATTTGTACTACAGTGTTACACAGTTATCAGATGTACTGTGGAGCTTACTGGACTGACATCTGGCCAAAGGTGCTGATAAGGGGAATGCTATCAGCATGATTGCTAAAGTAGGGCACTGGGTGGGAAACTTATCAAAATGCTTCTTCTTACAAACATACACATACACTTATACAGCCACACACACATTTGCCAGATATGAGATTAGAACTTCTGTCTAGCTAGTGATTTGTACTACAGTGTTACACCACTATCGGATGTACTGTGGAGCTTACTGGGCTGACATCTGGTCAAAGGTGCTGATAAGGGGAATGACATCAGCAGGACTGCTAAAGTAGGGCACTGGGTGGCAACCTATCAAAATACTTCCTCTTACAAACATATACACTTATACATAATTTGCCAGATCTGATATTAGAACCCCTGTCTAGCTAGTGATTTGTGCTATAGTGTTACACAGTTATCACATGTGCTACAGAGCGTACTGGGCTGACAACTGGCCAAAGATGCTGATAAGGGGAATGACATCAGCAGGACTGATAAAGTAGGGCACTGGGTGGGAAACCTATCAAAGTACTTCTTACAAACATACACACACATTTATAGTCCCACACCCACCTTTGCTGGATCTAAGCGTAGAACCCCTGCTTAGTTATTGATTTGTACTATAGTGTTACACAGTTATCGCATGAGATACAGAGATTACTGGGCTGACAACTGGCCAAAGGTGGCAATAAGGGGAATGACATCAGCAGGACTGATAAAGTGGGGCACTGGAAAGTGTTGTGGGTAAGAATGGCCGAAAACTGTTTCATCGATAAACAAACACACACTCCCTCACTCTTGCATACACAACTATCTCACACACATACACACACACACACACACACACACACACACACACACACACACACACACACACACACACACACACACACACACACACACAATTGCCAGTATTGAGATTAGAACCCCTACCTATCTAGTTATTTATACTATAGTGTTACGCAGCTATTACATGTGTTACAGGGCTTATAGGGGTGATAGGTGTCCAATGGCACTTCTAAGGTGAATGACAGCAGCAGATCTTGTGAAATAGGGCAATGTGAAGTGTACTGAGTGGGAACAGTCTCCTAATACTTAGACCTATGGACATAAACACACACACACACATACACACACACACACACACACACACACACACACACACACACACACACACACACACACACACACACACACACACACACACACACACACACACACACACACACACACACGTGATGTGATATTATAAACCCACCCTCACTACTGTTACCTAATGGGGTTCACCTTTTATGCTGGTATATGCAAATGTTTACAACTGGTATGCCACTGTCCACAGCAGGATATCACTGTATGCCATTCAGGGTATCCGTGTGTGTGACTCACTCTGTCTGTGTCCTCCTGTATCTCTCTCGCTCTCTTTCTATCACTGTCTGTCTCTCACTTCCCCACATCTATGTGTGTGTACGCTTGGCATATGTTGTTATCTGTTGCCCATATATGTGTGTGTGTATCTCATGCAACAGAAGCAGATGTATCACATATGGGACACCTACAGCTAGCTGAGGGTAATCCTGTCTGATGTGTGTGTGTATGTGTGTGTGTGGGGGGGGGGACAGTTGAGGTGTATATAGCTGTCTATATGCACAGACATATATACACAATACAGCCATATATTCTGATGTGGGTTTCAACATGTCCTATGATTCTCTAAGTGCAGGAGCATGCCCAGTGTGACCTTCTATAGTTAGAGTGGGACTCCATTCCAGAGATAGATGTACTCCAGTCCAGGGTTTTGTGTGCTACAGCCATACCTCTCAGGAGTACACAGGACTTTCCTCAGGGTACTGGGTTTGTTTAGCAGACATTTTCTGACATATCTGTAGTCTGGGGTCCCCTTCACATGGTCAACATTTCAGAATGTCGAAGACTATATGGCCGAGACCATATGATCAACACTCGAAATGTCAACAATGTGGAACTGGCATCTCCAAACAGTGCAGAAAATGGAAAGATTTCCATCTTCTGCACTGTAGTGCAATCTTGGAGTTGGTATATTTAAGTTCCAGGGGGGTGTGGGGGGCATCATGAAGGTAAGATTTTGTTGTGTTTTTTTTTTTTTTTTGTATGGTTGACATTTTGAATGTTGATCATATGGTCTCAGCCATATGGTTTTTGACATTCTGAAATGCCGGCCATATCAAGTAGACCCATAGTCCGACACTGCAATGTATTGTTTCATTACCTAGTGCCAGATATCCCCAGATCATCACAGTGCTTTACCAGAGGAATTCTAGTTGTATGATGCATAGACCAATATTATGAGGCCAGTTATGTACATTCTTGGCCAACAAGGCCATTTGTGAGGTGTGGATGCAGCCAGTTGAGTAATGACGCCCTGTGTAATCAGTTCAGCAACCAGGTGATATACTGGCTGGAGATCTCCTGCTTGTGTGGTATCTTTCTAACCTGAGACATTATATCCTTGTGTGGGGATACCTCCCAACTGTACATTGTTTGGCAGGTTGCCCAGGTGTTTGGCTAGAGGTAAACTTGGGATTTTTGGCAAGTTAGTTACACATAATTGAAGAGTGATGTTATAAAATAATGACACACATTACTGTTTCAGACTACATAACCTTCAGGCAATTCCCGCTACTGCAGACCCCTCACCTTACTAACTTTCTCAGTATGTAAGGGTGATATTTACAACACATGCCTATCATTGTCCCTTTGTTCCACTTTCATTTCTGCCCTTGTCCGGGCATCTTGCTGTCAGAGGTTTGGAGTTAAGGGTGTGGGTACAGAGTACATTCTACTGTGCAGACATGCCCATTATATGTAAAAGCAAATCTAAGAAAAAAGGATTATTGAGAATAACCACTGTCAACAGTAACAAAAAGCATATATTCACAAAAGCCTTGGCACCTCAGCTACACATCCTTCAAGATGTCCCTTATATGTGTAGTATATTCCATATAGCACTGTGACTTCCAGGTATGTCAGTGGCAGAGACGTGGGTGTCACTGACATCCATAACAGTTGGCACTGCAGTTATCTGCACATGGCCCTGTCAAAGACACTACGAGACGACTGCCAGAACATGTTAGCCAGATCCTGACAGTATTAACCACACAAAGACATAGCTCATTAACTCCTGCATATTGTGGACAGGCAACATGTTTTCATGTATATTGGTACAGTCCTGCCAATGTGTGCTATGCTGCTATTTCCCTGCAAACATATATGTTAATGCATTTGTGTGGGTATATGGGGGGCACATCTGTCAATTGTACACATTTGCACAGACTGTGCTGATGTTTCTTTTATATTTTGGTTCCATTTACCATACTATTGTGCCCTGTCTTGGGGACTAGAGGCATATCAGTAAAGAGCACATGTCAGATTGTAATGGCATACATTTGAGTTTCCGACTTCTTACCCTTTATAGCCTTACTGCAACTGTGGGTCCTGCTGTGTTATCACTGTGTGAATCTGTAGGGGGATAATTCAACATTGCCACCATTTGTGTGCCTTTACCAGATATTTCTCTGTGGTTTTCCTACAGCTGATTTGCTGTGTGGGTGTGAGTGGTGGGTATGGGACCCCCACACTGACATCCATGCTTGTGACCTATGACCTCTAGTTAGTTGTTCCCACACATATACTACAGTAGGATTTGCCACCTTGGGTACTACTGCATAGTGTGTGGAGGCCAGTTTTGGCCAGACATTTCCTAGTCCCACATAGCTGTCAGTTGTCTGCTGCTATCCCAGTAGGTCACTCCATTCCCTTGCATGCATGTAGCATTACCATAGATATGCTAGCAAAACATGCTAATCCATTAATTTATTGTTAAGAAGACTGACTTACCTTGTGCTTGCAGCAGTTTTGAGGACGGTGTTTGAGGGCCGCCTATGTTGGATGCACACAGTACACTGCCTATACATGTTAAGTTACAGGTAATGTGATGTGTGTGTCTTCCATTTTACTGTGTGTGCTAGTCAGAGAGAGGTATCAGTCCCTGGGGTCCCTACAGTGTCTGTGTGTGTGCTATGTGTTGCCTCTTTGCCAAGGTCTGAGCATACTGGGCATACCTCCTGCCTACAGGAACAGGCTCAGGGGCCTCCTCTGCTGAGTCCCTCTGTGACTGTGGGTACCTTGGCAATGCTGGTGGGCTGTGTGGCCCTTCCCCATGCTGTTCCTGCTACAGCTATTTCCACAGGATCATATTGTGTAGCATGACACATACTATGAACATGTGTACACATGTGGCTGGAGAGTACTGCAAGGCTCCACCAGATATGTCAAGGCAGTGGAACTGTGACTTGAGCATCCCAAACACATGCTCTATAATGATCCTGGTTTTGTGCGTGTGCCTCATTATGGCATTCTTGTGCGGGTGTGTGTGCATTTCTGATGAGTGTCATCATCCATGGCTCCAGTGCATATCCAGCATCCCCCACCAGATGGCCATACGGGATGCCCCCACTGCCAAATGCCTGGTACAGGTGTGACAAATTCCAGATGTGGGAGTCGTGACAGCTACCAGGGCTGCCAGCACACACATTCATGATAATGCCCTGGGCATTGCACATGACCTGGCAGTTGATGGAGGGGAATCCCTTGTGATTTCTGTAGACCCTACCCTGTTCACCAGATGGTGCTTTGATGTGGATGTGCATGCAGTCTATGGCACCCAGTGCCTCTGGTTATTCTGCTACATGGTGGAAGAGACGCATATTGCTGGTCCTCTCCTCACAGGTGTTGGGGAAGTAAATGTGCTCACCGGCATGTGGTGGCATGGCATCCAGGAGCTGGTGAAGTACCCTGGATGCAGATGCTTGTGAGACCCCTATGATGTCCCTAGTAGGTCTTTGGAAAGTACCTGTAGCTAGAATTCATAAGGCTTGGTATCCACTGGGACAGGTTCCCCTCTGTTGGCTCTAGGTTTGAGATGAGGCTGGCATAGCTCAGTGGTTTGCTGAAATATGTCTCTCTCCACCCTGTAGTGCTCTACTATCTCCAGATCGTGTAGCCCCTGGTAAGTTACCCTGGGTCTGAACACTCTTCTCCTCCTCCTTGGTCTGTGGCGGTTGTTAGCATTATCCTCCTCTCTGCTCTCAGCCACTAGCACATACTGATGGATCAAAGCAATGGCAGCCCCTAAAAGTTTTCCAGTTAAAATTCCCCCGCATGTGTACACCAATGGTGAAGAGTTTGTGGGAAAAAACGGACTGTAAGGTGTTTCCATAGTTTATACTGTGTGCTGCAGATGCTGCCTGTATGATTGGCTGACTATGATGCATTCCACCTGCTAGCTATGTAATTTGTTCTTGATTGCTTTTATTCTGCTATTTTCTTTTTTTTCCCTTTCCATTAACTCCCCTTTTAAGCCCCGAGGCACACCATGCAAACCCGGTACCCAAATGTAAACAGTCCTGCTATTTCTGGGTTGGTTTTTTTTTGTTTGTTTGTTTGTTTTAAACCCGGTGCATGCCACGCATACATATTTAGCTAATGTAAACATGAAGAAATGGCCCTCCCTGGAAGCAAACATGCTCTTCATTTCATGGAATAAGCCAATACAGCCTCAGACCACCCCCCCATGCTTAGCTGTGCTTAGCTAATATCTGTACGCCACTGGGCTCCAATGTGCTTACAACATGCCTGACACACACCCTTTTCATGTCTATTGTTCCTCCTAGTTACATGATCATGCTATAGCACCTATACGGTTAGGTGCAGTTTGGAACTTAGAAGATTTTTGTGATTCAGTAAATGTCCTCTCATTTGCATACCCCACTCCTTAGTCATACGTTCATAGGTTGGTACTAGGGCCTATACAAGCCTAGCCATAACAATTCCCTGTCTATTTCTTCCCACAATATTTAGTCCATAGTTACTGCTGCAACACAGGGCCTTTCCCCTTGATAACCACTGTTCCCTGGTACTGTTTTGATTCTGCATGTCATAGACTATAATGGCAAAATGCAGATTTCCCTTAAAATTGAGTTTTCACATTTTTGTTTTTTTTTCAGCACAATCCCGTTTGAGTGCCACTGACCTATGCTTAAATGTCTGAGATCGGCCAAAAAATAACTTTTATTTTTATAAAAATGATGCACTTTTCTATGCCAGTGGCCATATATTTGGCCATTGGCATGCCTAAAGACTATAATACATGCTTTTTTCAGAGCTGTCATGCCTCCATTTTGTTATTTGCAGAAATGTATTCGGTTAGTAACCGAATACATTTCTGCAAGTAACACTGTCCTTGCACAGATACCTGCCTGCTTGCTGAATCGCTAATTCACATAATTTGCATGGTTTTCACCAGCAAATGAGGTAATTAGCATTCTGCACTGATTTCCATGCAAGAATAGTGGAGGCAGGCTCGTGCATCAAAACACTAGTTTACTGGATCGCTCAGCAGCTATATTCCATGCAGGAGCAGCTACACTGTTCCTGCACAGAAATAATCATTGATTGAACCCAGGGGGGTGTTTTGAGTCTGTCCATATAGGACATGTGTTTAATGCCTAGGATCCTCTTCATGAGGTACTTCTGTGGCCTCTTCAGATGTTGCAGGTGTTTAGTGAGGTACATGCCAAATGGGGCATTATACCTGATGACTGGTCTAATGAGGGAAGAACAGAGAGAGAGATGATGACTTCTTTCTTCCTGGATGCAAAACCTTTGGTAATGAGATGTGCCACATAGAGGGACTTTCTGACCACAGCGGCAATGTGGTGGTCAAAGGAGAGGTTGCTGTCAACCTGTGTCTCCAGATCTCTTATAATGCCTTCAGTGTTCAGTGGGCTCCCATCAATGTGGTAATTAGTGTGAACTGAGTTTTTACCAAAGGGGATGATGACACAAAAATCATCTGTTTGTTTATTTACCTGTCTGTCTACAATGAATGTCCAGTGTGAAGCTTAAGGCACTGGGTTTAAGGTGAAGCTACAGCCGTTGTCAAAGTGTCCACTTTCAATTTCTGGGAGTTGTGGGCATCAGAATCTTCTAAATCCATATATGTAGTCAGAGAATCCCCAATAAGGTGCAATGGCAAGACTCTGACCACTCATTTTGAGAGACCACTTGTCTCAAGCATTTTAAATACCACCAGACAGGCCTCAAAGTTGTCCCTCTTGGTTAATATTTTAGAGAGCCATTGACATTTGGAATACCTAGTGAAAAGGGAGGCTGGTTCATGGAGGTAGAGATTTGTTGTTCCAGGCTAAGCAGGTATTGGCCAGTAGCTGCACAATGTTCTTGGAAAACTGTTGCAGCTCTTAACAAGGCCTCATATAATCTGACCAGTTTACAGAGGATTCAGTGCTACAGTTCAGTACACACAGGGCTTTGGCTTCCTCGACAGAACACAGCTACAACAGAATCCTTTTTCAATGCCATAAGGAATTTTGTCCAAAACACGTCTCCATATGGGTACACAAACTTTACCATTTCCTTAGAGTAAGAGTAACCCTTTTCAGGAAACACACAGCACTTTAAAAAGTAGCATGTGTTCTGGATGCTTACTTCTTGGTGAGTCAGTCAGTAACTACTACTCAGGCAGAGCTTGAAATTTTAGTAGGGGAAAAACTCAAGTAGAACATTTGAGCATTTTCTTGGCAGTGTTTAAGAAATCTCTTTTTATGAATTACAGCCACCAATGTAGCAAAAAATGGAGTGTGTGTGTGTGTGTGTGTGTGTGTGTGTGTGTGTGTGTGTGTGTGTGTGTGTGTGTGTGTGTGTGTGTGTATCTGTATATGTTAACGTGTGAATCCTACAAGAGATTCCCATAGCTGGAAAATAAATGTATGTTGCCTTTATGTTTTGTTATGTATTACAGGTAGAGATATTTTGTTATTTAAAATGAAACGTAAGAAAACCAGACCCAGATGGCATCACTGACTACTCTAATTCACCTCCACCCTGCTGAGAAGCCACTGATGACTCAGCACTGGAGACACTGACTTGTGCATTCAAAGGTGATCAAGGTCTAACCTTCTCTTCTACAACTGAGCCTGCAAAAAGATGACAGAATGAGGAAACAGTGATTACACACAAACACCATAATCACAGCTGCAGTAGTACAGTGGACTGGCCCAGATGTCATACACAAACAACTACTTGGACACTCACAGTCACCTTTTTGTGGCATCCCAGCATATTCAACAGCTGCTCCTCTGTCAATGGAAAGCAAAAACTGCACTCCTATGTATATGTATACAAGAGTTAAGAGAGCAGAAGAAAATAATACAGAAAAATGCTTACAGCATATTTCAGGCTCCTTTTCCTGACTATCCACCTCCCACTGAAAATGCAGGTCATGGTGTCAGCATATCAAATCACTGTGCAAGTACCAGCACTGGTCACCTGAATGGGTCATGACAGTGACATCATTCACCATCCCAGCAAGCTCATGCCAGGCATTCACATTTGGCAGTGGGACATCATGACTGACCAACTGATTCTACCTAAAATTGCAGAGCTGGAAGAACATAAAGTGCTTATTCTCCCTGACACTGAGTGCTGGAGTCCTGTATTCCACAGTTTCTGAAGTAGCCACTGCCAGTCAATCACATCCACTCAAGGAAGAAACTCTTTGCAATGTATGCAGAGAAGCATATTTGTGGATAAATTGTTGCACAACCTAGTGCTGGATCATAGCACTACTGTATGCCTGTAGCACTGCACCATGGCACTACTGTAGCACTGCAACATGTTACTACTGTAGCACTGCACCATGGCACTACTGTAGCACTGCAACATGTTACTACTGTAGCACTGCACCATGGCACTACTGTAGCACTGCAACATGTTACTACTGTAGCACTGCACCATGGCACTACTGTAGCACTGCAACATGTTACTACTGTAGCACTGCACCATGGCACTAAGAATAGATATAGTGCTACATGGCAATATTGCGTGTCTACATGTGCCATCTGCATAAGCATACCTGTCTGATACGTTGAGTCACTGTGATGTGCATGGATAGTGCCAGCATGGATAGTAGCAGATTTAACAAGTTGCAATTCACAGACAGTGGTGCTAACAAGCTTCATTAGCATATCCAGCATGCTAACAGGCTCTTTTTAGCCTGATAAATATGTTAGTGCTATTTTGCACAACACCACTCATTGCCATACAACTCTGGAGTACTGTAAATTCAGTAAAGTTTCTGTAGAATTGGAATTTCACAGAGTTAAATAAGGTGTCATGTGTGGTAAAGTACTTCAGTAAGAACAACAAACCCCACATGTATGATGCAACTGACAAAGAGGCAGATGTTGTAGCATATGTATAACTGGGAACTGATGACAGTCATGGCACCACGGAATCTGCCTATGGCTGTGGGGAAAGAGGCCAGTTGTATATAATGGAAACCTTGTAAAAGATATACCACAGAGGGTATAAGGGTCCAGGCTACATGTTAAGGCATGGGTAAAGTATGCAAATGGTGTGTGGGAGGGCTGTGCACAGCATTAATTGCAACTTTTAACTTGGTATGTAAAGATGGAGCCTGTGCTGCCCATGGCTGCAGTGCATAAATGGGGGGGGGGGGGTTATGCATATCATTAACTGCAGCTGATAACCAGATACATTATGGGGAGGCTTTATCTATGGCTACAGTGCATAAATGAGAGCCATGTATATCATCAACTTAGCTGATAACCAGAGACATAAAAGGTGATGCTTAAGGTATGGCTACAGTGGATAAATTGGGGGGAACATGCATATCATTAACTGCAGCTGATAACTAGGAACATAAAAGGTGAAGCTTCAGCTCTACAGTGCATAAGTGGGGGGCTATGCATATAATTAACTGCAGCTGATAACCAGACATGTTAAAGGAGGAGGCTTGAATGACAGCTACAGTGTATAAATGGGGGGTGTGCATATCATTAACTGCAGCTGATAACCAGATACAATACGGGTTACGGGTTGAGACTTTAGTTATGATTACAGTATATAAATGGGGTGGGTGGTGCTGTGTATATTATTAACTGCAGCGAATAACCAGATAACATTAAGAGGGTAGGCTTTAGCTATGGCTACAGTGCATAAATGGGGGGCTATGCATATCATTAACTGCAACTTGATAACCAGATGCATTAATGGGGGAGGCTTTAATTATGGCTACAGTGCAAAAATGAGGGGATGCTTTGCATTTCATCTAACTGCAGATGATAACCCAAAGCTACAGTACATAGATGGGGGGCTGTGCATAGCACTAACTGCAGCTGATAATCAGACATATAATTTAGGTGGCTATGGTCATGGGTATAGGCACCCTACAGCATGCTATTGCCACTCTTTGGCTTACTTGATTTACACAGAGGTGTAAGTGCACTGGCATGGTGACATGAGTGATGTAATAGCTGGAAATGTTCACTAACAAGGAGAAAGAAGTGCTATTACAGGCCCTCCATATACATGGCATGCACCTCATAGGCAAAGGTGCTGCAAACAGGCATTATTGAAACCAGATTTGACAAGGATTCATGCAGAATGCAAATGCTGTGGGTGGCCGTAATAGGTCTTTAAAATAGGTTTGACAAAGGGCTATTGATATTGTATCCTGTGCAAAGAAAAAGGCAAAGGATATTGTGACAGGCAAGTGTACCACAAGGGGGTGGGCCACAAACATTAAAGCAGTTCAGTGAGGCTGAGGAATCTTTAGTCTCACTTTCCAGCCAGGAGGAGCAGCCCTGCTTACTTGGGGTGGTTTGGATGTGGGGACTTGACTGGCAGCAACCACCAGTGTGTCAGCTGGGAAAGCAGAAGATTAGTAAGGTCCATCGCAGAACAGTTTATGATACTCCAGTGCATGTTTGACAGGAAGGATTGAAAAAAGGTCTATTTGCACATCTATCCTTCCAGGCAACTCTTGTCTGCAACAACCTGCATGACAAGGTGGGTCTGGTGACATCTACTGTACTTGTATTTTAAGATGTAATAGTACGCATGCCACAAGGGGTAATAGGAGCATATTTGTTTGTGTGGGGGGGTGTAAAAAAATGGGGTCTTTTATGTTCCTGCTTTCATAGCTTCCAGTGAAGTACAGTCGAGCACAGGAGACCAGCATAGAGCTGATGTCAGTAGGTCAGCCATAGCTGACTATTATGGCAAAATGGCAACATGCAACTGGCAAGGTCTAATGACATGATGGCACTGTCAGCAACACTACAGAGGGAGAAGTCACTTACCTCCAGCATTACATAGGCCCCTGTAGAGATACAGGAGCACATAGCCTTATCAGGGCATGTTGTATATCTTTTACCTGAGTGCCCTTCACAAGCACCACCTGTGCCCTCAGCATACACTGTATTTGAATGTGCACCACTTCTGAGATGTGTATACCCACCATAGGAGATACATGGTGGAGGATAGGTGCTGCCATGAATCCAGGACCATTACTGATATGTCTACAAAACATTGAATGAATTAGTAGATGTGCATGTCAGTAATCCAGGCACAAATGGCTACTACCTACAGCACTGTGTAGATGATAGCTGAGCTTCATGGTTTGTGGGATGATGTATGCCCATAACATAAAGTATAGGGACAAGGAATACACAATCATGCTGAGGTCAAATAATGTCTTATGCACTGCTGTTATGTGCACAGAATGTGAAATTGTGATAATGTAATGTATTTTTTAGCTTTATGTGTCTAGACCTTTTCTCTCCATGCTTCCACTGAAAAGGGGTTTTGTGCCCAGCTGGACTTACCCTATAATCACGACAAAATAAATAATCATTATCTGTCTGGGTGCACATTGCAATGACCATCCAGTCTTCCTCCACAGTCATGCCTCTATGGCCCTGGAAAAGTCAGGATGCAGGGAGGTCAGCCAGAAACCATTCTGTCAGACTACACAGACCATTGATGAGATGACATCATTGTCACCTACATGTACACAGTCTAGCCCCCCTCAGTCGTTCATAGATTCCTAGGTTCATAGGTGTGTACTAGGCTAATGGCCCTGGAGCCTTTACAAACCTATCCCATAGGATTACGTTGACATCGTGCTACCAGACCTTAGTTCCCAGTGCCTCTGTTGAGTAGAGCCACTGGAGTGATCCTCGGGGTGAATTTTCTATTTCCCATCCACTCATCAAGGTTTCTCTTGAAGAGGGTCAGTGAGGTGCTCTGTTTGACATGTATGGGAAGTCTATTCCATAGCAAGGGTAGTCTCTAAGTTAAGAACCTGCCCCTCAAGCATGTTCTGCTGATCGTGGTAATGAGGTTGAGGCAGTAGAGCATGTGGTGCAGAAGGATTGGGATTTCTTTAGCTATAGCATTTCTAACAGAGCGGGAGCAGACATGGCTTTGTATGTAAAGCAGAGATCGCCTCTAGGTAGGCTATATGAGACAGAGAATAGTTGGAGTTTTTTGAGTCTGTCCACATAGGACAAGTGTTTAAGGCCTAGGATCCTCTTTGTGAGGTACTTTTGCGTGGGCATCATCCAGGTTCATAGGTTCATAGGTTGGTACTAGGCTATCGGCCCAAGGGCCTATAGAAGCCTAGCCATAACAATTCCCTGGCTATTTCTTCCCACACTATTTACTTCCCTGGACCCCTGTCTAGCAGGGTGACTGACGTGATCCCTGGAGTGAATTTCCTTTATAGGTTCATAGATTGGTACTAGGCTATCGGCCCTTGTCCAGGTCATCGGCAATGATGTTTTTCCATCTCAGAACCTGGCATGTCTCGGCATGTTGCATGTGTACATTAACATAGTTCTGCCTCTCAGCCATGGTCAAAAAGTTTTTGGTGATACTCACCCAACAAGGGGGAATGACCCCTAATA